>NW_017536197.1:157019-160612 GCF_001853355.1 Bactrocera latifrons | reverse complement strand
ATAAAGAAATAAATAAAAATAGAAATAATTTAAATATAAAACAAATGTATGTAACCGACAGTTTTTCCCCGAATTCAAAAGTGAAGCGCTTATAATGAACCACAAATGTATTTTAATGATAATTTAAAATAACATATAAAATTAATGACCGCTGCTGCTGTTACATGTCCGCCTAGGAGTGTGGTCGATGCTCAACTAACTCTAACTCATTCGGTGACAGCTCGGCCTCTCCTGACATCTCGTCATTCCAAGACGAGTTACCGCTGTCTAGTTCGGGACTGGACGAACACCAAGGCTTGAGGTGGTTCACCGACATGAGGTTGCAATACCGGCGCTGTGTCACTGTGGCATCTGGTAAGTCTTCGATGATGTATCGGCCGTAGTCCAGCACCTTCGTTACCATGTATGGACCCTTGTACACCGAATCTAATTTATGTGACTCTCCTGTTGCACTTGGGACGTAATCGACTACAACCAGGTCACCGACTTGGTATTTCCGAGGCTTCCGGTGACGTTGATCATAGCTCTCCTTCCATTTGTTCCGCTGATTCATGATATTCTGTGCTGCCTCGCACCATTTTACCTCGATGTCTCACATCTCGGTGACCTCGTCGTGCAAAGCTTGAATGATCAAGTTACCGGTTACGTTCCTGGGATTAAAGAGGAAGACTAGCTCATTAGGTATATACTGTGTTACTTCATTTTTCTGCGAATTAAGACTCCACTGGAGTGCTGGCAGTGATAAGTCCCAAGCCCTAGTCTCGACAGTCATACATTTCAGTGCAGTTAAGAGCGTTTTGTTCACTCGCTCTGCCTGACCATTTGGTCTCAGGGTTCGTACCGCTGTCTTCGTATGTTGAATACCATTCTTGTGGGTGAATGCTTCAAACTGCTTTGATGTGAATGCAGTTCCTCGGTCAGTGGTGATACGTAGCGGTTGACCAAAGATCGCCATCATATCTGCTAGCGCCTTTATTACTGGTGCGCTTCCGGTATTTCGTACAGCTTTCAGCAAGGAATATTTGCTGAACCCACATACCATAACAAGGACATACGCCTGACCGGAAGTGCTTTTTAGACTTTTTGGTCCTACGTGATCAAGGTAAATATGCCGGAATGGTATCGGTAGCACCTTCGCAACATGAAGTTGACTTTGCTTTTTGCCACCTGCGACCTTGTTAAGACAGCACTCCTCACAGGCAGTGATGTAGGATTTAACATTCCAACGCATTCGACTAAACCAAAAATGCTTCATCAACCTGTCCAGTGTCTTCTCTAACGCAAAATGACCGACATCATCGTGCCATGCCTTGGTAACGCGCCACCTAACTGCGTGCGGCACCACCAGCCTGACTTCCTTATTGACCTTGCGGAATAACCGACCATTGCGGAGTTTGTAATCAGTGTTTAGTTGCTTGACTGTAGCTTCATCGGTTTCTCCAGTTTTGCCTTGAAGTACCTCACAAATTTTCTTCAGCGACTCACCCTGAATCTGCATCGCATATACCCAATCGTCTGGCTCCCTGACGTGACCAACTGCTAACACATAGTCTGCAACTGTTTCCGGTTGGTGGGTGGCTCAACTGGAGCTCTGCTCAATGCATCAACGTGTTGCATCTGAACACCGGCACGATGTTTGCACTTAAAATCAAATTCTTGCAACCGCAGCCACCACCTAGCGATGCGTGGCTTCAACGGAGTAGCTTCTTTGGTTGTAACCACTGCGTTGCAGTCGGTGCGGACTACAAAATGAGTGCCCAGTAAGAACACATGGAATCTCTCTACCGATTCCACAACAGCCAAGACTTCCAATTCGTGACTCGGATACCTGGATTCTGCTGAACTGCACTGCCGGCTGTAGTATTGAACAGGTTTCCAGCCACCCTCTTGCTGCAGCATAACACCCCGGCTGCACTCGCATCTGTATGCACCTCATGCTCCTTCGTCGGATCAAACATGACAAGAACTGGTTGCGTAGTTAGACCTTGCTTCAGATTCGTAAATGCCTGTTGCTGTTCCTCAGCCCATACAAACGTTGCTTCCTTCTTGAGTAARTCGGCTAATGGCTTGGCTATGATGCTATACCCTTTGACGAATTTCCGGAAGAATCCGGCTAGACCCAGAAACTGTAGCACCTCCGTTGGCGTGCGTGGTTGAGGAAAGTCGTTTATGCACTTTGTTTTCTCTTCGCCCGGCTGGATGCCCTCTGCGCTGATGTCATGACCAAGGAACTGTATACGCGTTGCCATGAAGGTACATTTGGACGGCCTCAAAGTAAGTCCGGCTTCTTTTACTGCTTGTAAAAATTCATTGAGTACCTCAACGCTTTCTGCGACCGTTTTCGTAGCGATGATGACTTCATCCACGTAGCTTATTATTTGGTCACGATGACTTAACCCTCTCACCAGCTTTGTTACCATTTCTTGGAATACCATCAGCGCCTTACGCAACCCGAATGGCATCACGTTGTGCTCGTACAACCCGTCTGGTGTCAAGAACGCGGTGTACTGTTTGCCGTCTTCTGTTAACGGGATCTGGTAGTAACCACATACATGGTTATTGGCGAGCTTTGACAACTGCTCCTCGACGATCGGCATTGGGAAGTGTTTCTTTAATGTCACTGCGTTGAGTGCCCGATAATCGATAAACGATAAATTCGATTTTTTTACCAAAATCAGTGGAGTCGAATGTGGTGATGAACTTGGCCTGATGATATCGTACTTAAGCAACTCGTCGATGATTTTCGATAACGTTGGTCGTTGACTTAACGCCACTTGATAGCGCCTACCGATGACTGGTTGATCGCTACTGATAGAGATTTTCATTTGGGTTGTTTTGCATCTCCCTAGATTCACCAAACCTCTCCGTAAAGCAGCTCTCGTACTGATGTAGCACTCTGGTGACTTCTTTAACTTCATCTGGATTGAGTGCTTCGTCGATGTTGAACGTATTAGTCTGGCACATATGCACTCGAATGACCCCAGAGTCGATGGTTAACCTGCAACCTTCTTTGCATAAAATGTCGCTACCAATAATAATATCGTATGGCATAAACTTATCTGGAACGATCTGACAGACTGTCCGCCTCGGAGTATGGTCGATGCTCAACTAACTCTAACATTCGGTGACATGTCCAAAACGAAAATTAGTTGTTAAAGTATTAACTGTTTTCTTTATAAATTTCCAAATAAAATCGTTCTAATTTCGATACTCTAGACTAAAATACCCCCTTAAATAATTTACTAAAAGAATTTAAATATTTTTGACTATCTTTTCACTCTTTCAACAGGCTTATAAGCTCTATGGATGAAATACTAAACAAAGTCGTACCAAAAACTGAGTCCATTACAGATATTAAGGGACGTATCAAGAAAAAAGAACAGGAATTACTAACACTTTTCGATACTGTGGAAAATTTGCAATTTTAATGTACATACATATTTAAACATGTATATATATGTATGTACACAGAGTCTTTATTTAAATAAAATTAACGTGACTTAATTTGCGTATTTAAAATATCAAGTGCGTATTTTTTTTAATATCTACTTTTATGAATTTTTTTTTATAATTTTTTATTACTCCATTTTTTT
>NW_017536197.1:133752-156758 GCF_001853355.1 Bactrocera latifrons | reverse complement strand
TTTATTTTTTTTCATTTTGTGAATTCAATTTTTATATTAATATTGCTAGGTTAGGTTTATGTATTCATAAATAATTATATTTTATATCCCTTCTAGTAATACGGCAGAATTCTTTGTATTCTTCGAATGAGATTATTATAGCTACAACTACTGAAAAGTATATACATCCATACATACATTGCTTTGCCACAATTTCTAAATATACGCAATTTATTCACATATCAGAAATATATTTTGCTGTCTTAAGCAATTTTTTTCTCAATTTAATATATGTCAAGCAATCTTCAAAACTGAATTACCGAATTGTTGAAAATATTTTTTATTGTCAACGCCTTGAATATACTTAACACATATTATCACACAAGGCAACGCCGCTAATTTCAATCGAGAATCTGCTGTGATATTTTTAATAACTTTTGTTGAAGCAGTTACACACATACTTACTTATGCATTTAAAAATTTAAATGATCCAAATTTAGTTATTATGGCTTGGAAAAACTGTGATATGACATCCGCCAATTTAACGCTTATTTCTAACATACTTCATACAACACAATATTCATATAGATATTGTCGCGCTTTACGTAAATTCCCCGATGCCTTATAGATCAGATGAAGATTGTAGGCAATTTCTTGCCGCAACCCCAAATACTCTTCATTCTCCTCAATCAAAGGATGTTGAGCGGCCAAACCACGTTCGTAATA
Source organism: Bactrocera latifrons (assembly GCF_001853355.1). Classification (NCBI taxonomy): domain Eukaryota; kingdom Metazoa; phylum Arthropoda; class Insecta; order Diptera; family Tephritidae; genus Bactrocera; species Bactrocera latifrons. The sequence goes on along the minus strand of NW_017536197.1, from coordinate 156,053 downwards.
CTCCAGGGCTAGGTGCACTAGGCCAGCCTGCTGATAAATGCGCCCAAAATTATAACAAATTTCTTGTTCAACAGCACGGCATGTAGCATTTGTTTCTTTTACCAATGACGATGCTTCAGCTACAGTGCCGGTGGTTGTAGAGCCAACCTTCCATTCAACGCCCGCACGCAGTGTAGCATACTTTTGGGCGAAAGCAATGGACTGCGCAACGGCTGCTGTTTTGCGTAATACTTTACGTTGCAATGACAATTGATTGAAGATCACGGCAATGCATAGCGCATGTATCGGTGTTTGCTGTTCTTTAAACAGTGGCACATAGATATTTAATGCATATTTGTACGAACAACAAAATAGATGATAGTGAGCTAAGAAAATACGCAACTGACGTTCGGTGGGATGACGTTGTATGAGACGCCGCACATAACGATGATAACGTAAATCTTGACCCTTTTGCACCAGCAATGAAAGTAAATTCCATAGCGCTATATTATGTGGACTCTTCGAAATCAACTCACGCAAATAGGAGAACGCAATGGCGCAATTGTCATTGAAGTAACAGGCGAGTATTATGATACGTTCCAATTCGATATGGTAGGCAGTGAAACGCTTTGTGGTCACCATGCCAAAGCAGATACGTTCAATGCAACTGAATTTACGTTGCTCGTAGGCGACACGTATCAACTCGAGGAATAGTCGAAATTCATCTTGTATAGTGAGATCGGAATTCTCCTGCGGTATTTTAAGATATTCCTATCAAAGCGAAAATAGCAGTCATTAATGAATGATGCTAAGAGTTACAAATATATACATGCTTACCTGCAATGCCTTGTCCGTATCCTCCGTGATATTTCGCATTTGCAATATAACCTTGAGACCTTCTGCATTGTAAAAACTGCCACCATTCGCCGCAGCGAGCATTTCATCACGATTGCGCAATTTTATTGAATGTCGCGCCAAGAGTACATAGCCGACTTCGAGGAATTCTTCAATCTCACCGATTTGCTGCAACATTACACAACGTTCATAAAGCAAACGCGCATTTAGTGGCTGCCCATCGCATTCACCCGATTGTTCAAGGGCTTTCACAGCTTCCAAGTGACGTCCCTGTTGCTTGAGTAGCGCCGACAATGTGAATTTAGCCTCATAGCAAAATGGTGCCAACTCAACAACACGCGTATAACTTTCTATTGCCTCATTGGTGCGATTCAAATTACGCAAACATTCGGCTTGACGTAGCCAAACAAAAGCCGGGCACTCGATCGTGTCGCCATCTGTTATTGGGCGTAGCAATTCTATAGCTTCTGCATATTTGTGCTCTTGCATTAGCGCCTCCGCAATGTCAATATATAAATCTAAGCGATCATCTGTTAAGGGAATATGCTCGTGTACATTTTGTATAAGATAACCGAGCAAATGATGTGCATGCAAGTGTATCAGACTTACACATAGTTTTGCACGAAAATCGGGTACAAAATCATCGGGTATGACACAAAAGAAAATCAGTTCTAAATTTCTTTCTTGCTCCGTTTCTAATTCAAGTGACGTGCGCGCGCGTAAACAACGTAAGACTTTCGCGTATCCCTTGTTGAAAATGAGTAGATCCATGTACAGATTGAGATCTTCTAGTGTAAAACGATCCCCACAAATTTGATAAGCGCTTTCCATGGCTTCAAGCGCAATGGCGTGTTTTGAAATACCATGAAAATGGTGTGCAACATTTTTGGCAGTCGTCAGACAAAGCTCCGATTCAGTGCGCGGTACGTGTGGTAACATCTTTAAATATGTTAACATAGCTCTTTGTGTTTCATTCATCAATTCCAGCAAACGTGCTTTACGCAAACGCAAATCGTAGTCTCTGGGCATTGCCTAACGGGGTTAAAATAAATTACGATAAAAATTAATTCATCAAAAAACTAGAACATACTTTTATTGCTTTGGTGTAAAATATACGCGCACGTTGTAAATTTCCCTGTGCAATATGCAATTCCGATATACGTATCCATAGATCACGATCATGTGGATTCAAATGTGCCGCCAGTGTTAAAAAATACAGATGTTTTTCAGTATTGCGGGTTTCATAAATTTCCGCCAGCGTAAAAAATGGCTCTGGTGCTAATGGATTCTGTCGTATTATTTCCAAGCATATTTTTTCTGCGATATCAATTTGCCCACGTGCAAAACTTAAATTCGCCTCACCCATTAGACCCTGTAGCGCTGCATTAAGTACAGTACGCCTTCTGGGTGTGTTAGGTCCGCTACTGCTGCCGGTACTTTCTGTTCCACTGCGCCAATTAGGTTCACTTAAATCGGTATCCACTGTTTTGTGTTCCATAACAGCGTAATCATTGCGACGTTTTGCAGACGCTTGCTGGGATGTAGATTGTTCCACATCCGTAATATACTTCTGTTGTTCTTGCGCTTCCAGTTCGAATTTATCGACATCATATTCTTCTTCTTCGCCTGGCTCAAGTTTTGTGTAACAGTCGGGAAATTCTACTTCGCCACTAACAAAACGCTTTATCAGAGCTGCTTCACCTTCACCACCTATTACATTTGAACTTTCACTATGTGTTGCTAAAGGAACCGCATCACTTCCACAAATATTTGTGCTACTGGTCGGTTTATAATCATCAGGTGCTATGATGTCCAGCACCTTTAATGGTTGCGTTTCTTTGAATTCTGATAATTCCGATTCGCTTACATCATTGCTAGAAAGCTCTTCAATCAAAAACGCATTCCCATCCATTTTTAATTCTATGATTTCTCTCTTTAAAGTGTCACCACATATATAATTTGTCGATAAAAAAAAAACTCAGAAGAAAAAACTAGACACAGAATCAAATACAATTTTTTACTATAAACAGCTGTTTGGCCAGTGCAGCCACGAAAAAATACTACAATTTACTACGTTTATAACAGAGAACGTTTATGTGGTACAGAGAACGTTTATGTGGTACAGAGCACGTTTATAATAGAGAAGGTTAACCCCGCGGAGATCGTAAAAATATTTTTGGCTAACTCGGTCGAGATGAGCCAGTTTCACCCAGAGAACTTAAAACATATTTAATTGCACGTGCAATAGGCTTTTTAACTTCTAAATTAAAGTTAAATTACGATATTTTATATTCTCCATACGTTTTTTTTAATAATTTTTATATAAAATTAGAGTATTTTATATCGTGGAAGTTAAGATTTTGTACGTTTCACATGATTTCAGTGTAAAAATTTTTGTTTGACATATGTATGTTAGTTCACAACTTTTCTTTACAAATATCAAAAATAGGACACATATTTGTATCTTAATAAATTGTTACTGTAAAATATATTGAAAATACATATAAAAATTACTGGACGTTATATAAAATCTTTGTAGAGAACCATTTCGACATGTAAGCAAAGCGCATTAGAAAACCTATTTCAACTGGTTTTATATTAATTGACAGTGTTTCACTTAAACTATTTTTATTACTTACTATTATATTAATTATGGTCATTCTCAATTGGCTACATTTTTCAGGTAATTATGCTGTTCTCTTTTAAAAATACTTTGAAAAACTAAGTATTTAGTTGGTTCGTCACATATAACAATTACATTTATTATTGGATTATTTTATTACCTATTTATAAACTAATTAAAGTCATTGTCAATTGGTTAACATCTTCAGGTAATTGTGCTATTTTACTTATAAAGAGTTGCAGAAACTAAATATTAGTTTTTCAAACTTTTCGTTTACATCACATATTGCTTTTATAATGTGGAAGACATCGAGGAATTAATTATAATTATGAAAGATTGGACACAAATCTGGCCATATATCATATTTCAGTACTCTTGGTCCAGGTTTGACAATAACTGTTTCAGAAAAAATATGAAAATTGAAGACGTAAGAACTAACACCAACTTGTTGGATACTTATTGCAAACGGTTCATATGGATGAAAAACAAATGAGGCGAGGAGCTTTTGTTTATTTCTAGCTAAATGCGATGTCTCCAAAATTAAACGAAATTTCAAAACGTTTGTATACCGGTCTCTAAAAAGTATTGGATTTGGATTGAAAATCTTTGGAACCTCCAGTGCAGTTATACTCCTATCATCATAGTCAAACATGTTGAAGTTAAAATAGGGCGAACAGCAGGCACCTTGCGCGTTGAATGGAAGATTGCTATTGAGGCGCATTGCAGCTTTCTTTGCATCACCACTCGACTGAAAGGCGCTAATGGAATAAAATAATGTACAAATATAATTAGAAATACAGTTTTAGTTCTAAAATTTCATATTTCAGCTAACTAATATAAACCGCAGTTTTACTGTTTTTTGTAAAGAACGAGTTTTCATGTAGAAAATATATCCTTCTGCCATCTTTGTTCCTTATGAAGTTGCTACAGTACAAAGAATTCATTTAATTTACTGTTACTACTATGTTAGTGAATATTACTAAACTATATTCGCGATTTATATTAATTTAATTTTTCACATGAGTAAATACGCACCAATTAAATGCGTTCTGAAAATACGGGTTATTGCCGCATGATGCTGGTGGTCTCCCAGTTTGTGCCGAACGTACATTACGAAAATAATCGTAATAGTGGCGTTGCAAATAAATTAATTCCGTTGAGTTATCGCGATAGATTTTAAATACTGAATCTTCCGATATTGAATAAAATACAAATAATTTGAAATTAGGCTTGTGAGAAGTATAGTTTTCATTAGCGGGATCAAAGTACGTTGATCTTTTTGGGATTTCGTATCGTAATAGCAGGGTGTCTTCATCAACAAGTTGCATTTTCGCAATAAACATTTCCTCATACTATAAAAATAATGCAGAAAGTAAACGTAAAAAATAATAAATAAATTACAAAAATAATTTCATTTGAAACTTACAACTTTAAAGTTTTTATAAAACATACGCAATTTTGCAAGTCTTTCAATTTCATTGCTTATAGCTTCTTTGTACAAGTATGACAAGCAATGTTGCTTTAGTGGTGATAATAGTCCTTTAATAAACGGCTCTGGTACACCGTTTGTTTGTAACTCATTTTCCAGATCTTCTCTTCTTGTTGTTTCCTGTTCTCTATTTACTTGATATTTTATATAAATTTTGCCTTCACGCACTTCCAATACGTCAATACATTGCCGGCACCGCGACAATATCGCAATTGTGTTACCAGCAATTGAGACACCATAATTATGTGATAAAAACACATAATCACGTAATCTATATACATCACTTATAACACCCTTATGTAAGTCTATCAAATGAAATGCGAAATCAAAAATGTCAGAATCATCAAATACATCGGGAAAGTTCAAATAATATTGGCGCGGAATATTAATATGAGCCGCTATATTTTTGGTCGCTATCAGTACATAACGCCCCTCATCAATGAAAATGCTAAATTCACGATGTAATTGCCAATCAGTGTGATTATCAGGAAAGATTGGTATTGTCCAAAGTAGGGGAAACAATTGTTTAGCAAGTAATACACCAGTTTGATCCGTAGCTGACACCACATCGTCCACTATACCGTATAAAGCATGTTGAACTCGTCCAACGCCAATATATTTATATACGCATAAACAATTGTGTTCAACGGAGAAGCTTAATAGCAGCTTGCCATCAGGTGTGAATTTACGTATAAAACCGAGTGTAGATCCAACATTCAATATACTTAAATTGGGTGTAAAGCTTTTGTAAAACTCCTGCTCATGCGTTAATACAGGCATAGAACCACGTCTGTTATATCGGTTGAAACCAGATTCGCGATCCCAAATGTGATGTTGCAAATTTTGTGTCAATTCACGTTCCGTAAACCATGACAGCCGCGTTTCCCTAGAGCAAGGCGGTGTATTAACTTCAAGTAGAAAATCATTAAGCCCTACAGTAGCCCGAAGTAGTGTTTCCATAATATCGCAGTTTGAAATGGCTGACACACACTCTGTATAACTCTCGATTATAAACACTGGTAATTTAGTGATTATAATTCCTTGATATAATGTTCTGTCAATTCTTGATATGTATAATATAAATATTTTCGCAATTCCCGAAATATAAAACAGTTCTGTTACAAAAAATAAAAAAGTTCGCAACCAACATATGTCCATTTCTTTTAAGTGATTTGTTGTAGCACGATAAAACAATGACCAATTAATCGATATATTTTAACTCTGATCGATTAACGGTTAGAAGAACCGGTCAACAAATATGCAACTACCAGAAACTTCAATACGTTAAAACATTTGTTTGTAAAATAATTTCACGTACTAAAAAGGCGTAAAGGATCAATAATATTTCATTCCCATACAACTTCCCTCGCTTTCCGTKATAATTCATACTGAAACAACGAGACGAAGAAGCTCAAAGCAAGTGTCTGACGCAAAGCGAAGCAAAAGTTCTTTGTAAATTGGCCATAAGACCCTTATGTGTGGAATACACTGTTCGCGACAGACTGCAAACGACAACTGTCAAACATTAAAATACACACGTTCTTATGGACGAACCTATTTTGACAGCAACTATACGACTGCAGGCCGACAGTTGTCGTTCTCGCTAACTTCAATTTAATCCTATATTTGCCAACGACAATAGGACGACAGTAGAATGGAGGATAGAGAGATGAGGAAGAGTGGTGATGCCACTAATATGTAAAATGTAAAATTACTCAAAGCTCTAATAAACCGGACGTTATTTTACAAATAAAAGCGTAAAGTAGCTCTGTTACATCATTTATAATAACAATTGATAATTTAAAACAAATAAATTTACCTATTTACTTATTTTTTGTTTAAAAATTTCACTTTGAACAAAATATTAAAATTTCATTGCCACAAGGAAATTGTGTACATGCAAAATGGACAACTGCGTCGTTTTGTGTACATGCCGGCCATTGTTATGTTGCTGCCCTCTCACAAACGTTCATTTTGTAGGATTCACAACGCCATTTTCAGTGCACTGTCGTGCTGCTGCAGTCTGTCGCGAGCATTGTGTTCCGCACATTAACAATAATACTAACGTATACTTTTAGAAACAGAGCCACATAACTTTTTTCGCTTAAATTGAATTTTGTTTATTATTTTTATTTCTTAAATATAAAATATTTCTGTTAATTGACAATATAAATTTGAATTTAATAAATATACATATGTATGTGTCATCATAAATAATTTCAGTTGTTGCAAAGGAATTCAACATAAATTTTCTGCTATTCGAACTTCTGTACACGCTATCTACTACGTGCGTTGCTTTCTTGTAAACAAATATGCAATAGCAAAATTTGCGTTCTTCAATGCTTCTAAATTTATGTAATTATAAGATTTTATACACGTTATCTCTACTGTAATTCAGTCAGCAGTTTTGTGCTTCTTTATTTATTTTGATTTTATGCTATTAGGATAAATATTGTCCTATTGCCTTTAAATTACCCATGACACAGAATAATTCCTTATGACCCAGTGCCACGACCAACCACAATGTTGCGTAGTGAAGCGTTAATGGTCGTGTAATGTAAACTAACACAATGAAATAAAAAAAACAATAACTGCGCGAACTCCCATGACCCATCTAAGTATAATATATTAATTAGAATAAGATGGTGACATTGGAGATGAGATTGTTTATATTCTAAAATAGTATATGTATCAATTTTTACAAGTTTTAATGTATAAAATTCGACTGATAATAACCGCTCTGGTGGCACAATACTGTTCAAATTTGTAAAATGTAATCATTTTAATATTAGTTTATTTCGCAATAAATATTTCTTTTTGATTGAAAATTTACATTTATAGCTCAACCGGTGGTTTGGGGGATTCCCCTAATTTACATGTACATTTGTGCAGGCATACCTATTTAAAATAAAACCAAAAAAAAAAAAAACAAGGAAGGGATCGGATCGGATGCAGCTGAACGTTTCTTTGTTCTTTTCCCATGAGCTAACAGAGAGGGATTTTGTAATTTTGCAGTTATCGCGGTTGTATGAGGTGCAAATGTTACATTTAAATTTTAGGATTATTAGAACAGTCAGAAAATAAACTGAGTGATTTCCGTTTTTCCAGTTGATTTCAAACCCTTTAAGTTGTTCAAAATGTTTGACATTTTAAATTGAATGGACAAGTTTTCAAAAAATTATGTGGTTTAGTGCTGAATTATGAATGGTTGTGTTAAATCCCATAACCTTATATTCAATACATACAATACACGCTTTTCATATTAACTCAATGTACATACATACATACATATATACTTACTATATGTATTAAATTTAACATCTACGGTTGAGCTTATGTCACATAAGTACTATGTATGTACATATTTTTCATTTGAGGATGCTTTTATATAACTTGTGTTGATGCGAATAAAATATGGAATTGAAACGAAGTGAATCTATGACCTCCAATATAAGTTAGTAAAGTATCAAATTTGATATCCATGCATATGTAAAACTCTAAATTGAACGAAAGATAACCAATAACCAGTACAATTACTCACAATAGAAACACTTTGGAAACATTAGGTCTTACAGGAAATTAAAAATTGTACGGTAGGGTTTGTTAGTAATCGATGCAAAAAATGGACCGTGGGCGTGGAATCACGAACTTTTCTTATAACTCATGGACTATTCAACGAATTTCATACATATACATTAAGACAAAAAAGCAACCGGATATTGTATTTAAATTCTCCGGATAAATAACATTTAAAAAAATATATTTTGGTAAGTAGGTATGTGATCACAATCTGTCAACCTATTTCTTTACAGCAGCTGTTTAAGTCGGTAAACTTCAATTGTGCTTTATTATTTTTACAATGGATCAAAATATCTAACAAAATTTCATATGCTGAATCGTTGCGAATTTTGGAAAATATTAAAAAAGCAAAATGTGTGGGCTTGAAAATCGACATGCAAGTGTTTAAGAGATGGCAGGAGAACACGACATCTCTCACAAGTCCGTTCGAATGATTTTGGTGAATATTTGGATAAAGCTGATTTTTTCCAAGAAGAGTACCGTAAACAGGACTGTTTGGACATGCTTTATTGTTCGAATTCCAAATTTAATTTCCATCTGATTCTTTCATTTTACACTAAAGATGTCGGAACAAAACTTTGCAGAAATAGAGCATTCAAAGCGTGCTAACTAATCACAACTTATTAAGTCCCATACTTGTATATCGAATATGTGGAACTCAAAGCATATTTCTGAATTTTTACCATAATTATAGATCACTCAGCAGGACGGGAATAATGAGCGTCTTATTGTGTATGGTTTTTATTCGTCGAGAGAAGACTTTACTTCTCAATTGCCTACTTAGTCCGAAGTAACACCTGTTGGCAGGAGTTACTCTGCGTTGAATTTCGAGGCTGACATTGTTGTTGCTGTTAATACTGTTTCCAAGATAAACGAAATTATCTACAACTTCAAAGTTATGACTGTCAGTGACGTGAGAGAATAGTCAAGCATGTGACGACTGTTTGTTTGATGACAGGAGATATTTCGTCTTGCCCTCGTTCACTGACAGACCCATTTACTTTGTTTCCTTATCCGGTCTGGAGAAAGCAGAACTAACGTCGCGGGTGTTGACGCCAATTACATCAATATCACCTTTGATATATAAATAGAAATATTTATAATATAATATGTTACTTCACTGTCATTCTTAGCCCTTAGTTACTTGTTTACTATTAAGTTTTGATAACTCCGGAAAATATTTAAATTATTTTACTGCTGTTCTATAAACTATTAGCCATATTTCAACCAAAAATCTCGTCAGGTTGTGCCCATTTAAAGTCAGTGAATGAAATCGGAAAAAAAATTTGAAATTTCATAATTACCAAAAAGAGGAATAACTCTAGTGACGGCAGTCCTTCTAGCACGCATACAGATACCCAAAAAAATATATATATGTATGTAAATTGTTGTATGCACATATATATATTCATAAGGTTTGCAGATTTCACTTAATCACGCTTCACTGTATTTACAGATGTTTAATGCGAAAAGGAGCTTGTCTTCTAGACATTTAACAGAATATTTTACAATTCTTTGAAACCGGAGCTTTAGTTTTGCGCGGATCGTTGACTTGTACGTTTACTCTTTTATATCTAACGTTTTGTTATCAAAGTGTAGATACATTGGAAATTAAATAGATATTAATAAAAATATTGGAGGAACCAAGTTTACCTAGAAAGGACATAAAAATGAACAAAAGAGATAAAAAAACAAAGAAGGTAATTTTTTAAATAATGTTAAAATATTCTAAATGCAAATGTGTGTGTGTGATTATGATTGACCGGAATTCATTCCGAATAATAGCTGTCGAAGTGCCTGTCGGTGCGTGTAAAAAAACACTTGCATGAAAATTGTGGTAAACTTGATGAAACTTGTACATATGTATGTACATACTACATACATACATATGTATATATTCGTTTGGCGTTCAATGGAAAATGGACACAAATGGACGATTGCCACGCTCATAAGATGGTGGTTTTGAAAAGAATGTGTCAATAAAGTGCTATACTTATTTAATTTTAATTTAGAAAATTTTACCCAAACTCACACGAAACGTTATGAAGTATTTTTATACCGCCTATGTTTAGACGAAACATCATATCTCGTTAACTATACAAGACAGTAAACTTTTAATAAATTCATTGTGGTTTATTGTACTGTAGCAAGCATATTTAAATATTTTGAAATCCGCATCGCGGATCGTCGATCGCGCTATCCACAATATTTTGTATGTAAATTCGCGATACGATGGCAAAAGAATTAAAAATAATCAAAACAAGAAAAAATAGTTAACTTCGGTTGCACCGAGGCTAAATACCCTTAACAAGTGCATTTCTGTTAGTAACTATGTGTTCAGTTTGTATGGAAGCTTGTATATGCTATAGTAATTCGTTCTGAACAACTTTTTTTAGAGATGATATTGTTAGCTTAAGCAGTAATCCGTGGCAAATTTCGTGAAAATACCACGTTAAATGCGAAAGTTTTTCATACAAGGCCTTGATTCCGAATGTTCGGGTTGTATGGCAGCTATATGCTATCGTAAGCCGATCTGAGCTCTGAAAGTATTCGACGCAGTACCCGTCGGAGGAAGCAGAGGAAGAGGAAGACCTCCACTCCGTTGGAAGGACCAAGTGGAGAAGGACCTGGCTTCACTTGGAATATCTAATTGGCTCCACGTAGCGAAAAGAAGAAACGACTGGCGCGCTGTTGTTAACTCGGTTATAATCGCGTAAGCGGTGTCTACGCCAATCAAGAAGAAGAAGAATCCGATCTAAACAATTTCTTCTGGTATTACATTATTTCTATAAACAATAACTCGTACCAAATTTCGTGAAGATATATCTTCAAATAAGGAAGTTTTCCATGCAAGCATTTGATTCCGATCATTCAGTTTGTATGGCAGCTATCTGCTATCGTAATCCGATCTGAACAATTTCTTCGGAGATTACATTGATGCCTTAAAAAATTATCTATACCAAATTTCGTGAATATTTCTTGTCAAATGTGAAAGTTTCTCATACAAGAACTTGATTCCGATTGTTTAGTTTGTATGGCAGCTATATGCTATAGTTAACCGATCTGAACGATTTCTTCGGAGATTACATTCTTGGTTTATAAAATATCCTGTGCCACCTTTTGTCAAAATACATTGTGAAGTGTGAAAGTTTTCCATACAAGAACTTGATTCAGATCATTCAGTTTGTATGGCAGTTATACGTTATAGTGGTCCGACAAAGGAGCAGCTTCTTGAAGAGAAAATGAGGTTTGCAAAATTTCAAAACGATATCTTACAAACAGAGGACTAGTTCGTATATATACAGACAGAGGAACATGGCTAAATTGACACAATTCTGATTTATTTGGAACCACAATTTGAAGAGGACCGTTGGAAAGAGGAAGTCCTCCTGATTAAAAAATATATAGGGTTATATGTAGACAAAGTTAGCTTTACGAGATATTCGACCTTAAAATTCAAAAATTCGCAAAATTCGAAAATTTCAAGAAGCTATTTCACCACATTAAACACACTTATAACACACTATAAACTTTTAAATAAATCCACATTTTTCACTTTTAGCAGGTTTTTTACCTAAAAATATTTATTTTAAAAGTTACATTTTACACTCGTTTGAACCTCATTTGTTCGCTGAAACTCCGCTTTTTCTCAAAAATTCCTCTATTCATGCATATGGATATTTTCTTTTTTAAATTTATTAAGGAAATAAGTAATTTTTTGTTTCAATATGAGTGCAGGATAACCAACAATTATAACGACTTTATATCCAAAACTCAAATTTTAAATATAAAAATAAAATATAAAACAATGTACTATATAACTAAAAATAAATGGAAAGCGCTGACAGATATAATAACTAAATTTTATCCATTTTATAACGAAAACTCAAATTTTGTTTCAATATAAGTGCATGATAACAAAAAATACTTATATTCACTTTATAACAAAAACTCAGTATATTTTTTTTATTTTTAACGCAGAAAGGAGTGTTACGCGAAAGTACTTCAGTCACTCCGGGTATTCGCTGGCCAGGGTTATTTTATTAGAGCGCGGCCGAAGGCCCCCAACGCAGAAGGGGAAGGATAGTATAAAATTGTAATATGTAAATAAAAATGTTATATTACAATCATATAAATATTATAATATTATCACACGATTTTACTTATCTGTGTTTATTAATTATAAATCACATATTATTCATATATTCGAATATGTATGTATGTATATGACAAAGTGTTCACATATTCAATTTTAGCTTGAAATAGCTCAAAATTGAAAATGTATCTTAATCGTTTTTTATAGTTAATAAAGAAAAAAGAATCACTCGAAAGTACAAACAAAGAAAACGCTGTGAAACTCTGAAAAATCCTTCACTTTTGGTTTTTAAGATGTGGCAAAGATGGTTTTCCTCGTAAATATAAACACACTAAACTTATGAGCCATAAACTTAATAAGTGATTAAATTACCAAATTTAGCTGAAAAATTACAAAATAATTGAAATGTGAAATGTGAGCTTATTTCAATACTTACAGTGTATATTTAAATATACATATAAAAAAACGTGAAAAAATTTAGCGAAACATAGAGAAATAAAATGTGTTCTTATTGCAAATTTTTGAATTTTAAACGTGAATATTTAAAAAAATATTGGTTATTTTTATATTATTTCCCCTATCCGTACATACCCCACTTCTACGGAAATTCGTTTTTTTTACCCCTCCGCCAAAGTAATCGGAAACGTGCCGCTAAATCTACACAGCTCGACATACTGATCATTTACATATATGTATGTATGTTGTACATATATGTACTATATACCGACCCTTCCTTCTGGGTGTTACAAACTTCGTGACAAACTTAATATACCCTGTTCAGGGTATAAAAACTGCGATTTTTATTATAACATAAATGTATTGTTTATTTATATTTATAAAAATAAAAAAAATTAGCCTTGTCAAAGGTCTAGTGCATTCTTTGCGATGGTTCCTAACATTTTTTAGTGCGGTTCTCTAACAAAATTTCGAAATTTCGAAGACAAGTGGTATTGAAGACAAAATTCAAAAGAAGCATTGGAGTTCTTTATAACAAAGAAGCATTGGAGTTCTTTTGAATTTTGTCTTCATAAGCACTTGTCTTCGAATTTTGAAATTTTGTTCGAGAACCGCACAAAAAAAATAATAAAATTATAAATGAAACCGTTTTATTTTTAACATATTTTCTTCAAAAACTAGAGTTATTTCGATTGATCAATCTTCAAAAGGATGACAATCGAAATATCACAATAAATATTCACACATCCAAGCTTACTTATGTACATACATGCATACTATTCCATAAGCATATGTATGTCATTCATTTTTATCTGAAGTTGTTACACTGTTTCTGTGCTTATGATTCATAATATACAAGTATTTATAAGCGTGCTTCTATTTACATATAACACATACATACGTACATACATAAGTAATATGATACGATGTAAAGAAGAGATATGCCTCTTGTATGTACATACATACATATACATATATACTCACGGAGTTTGTTCAAATTAGAGGCGTGTAATACATTGTAGAAATATAGTACAAGTAACAAAAGAATATTATGGTCGTCAACAGCTGAGATCACCTGATCAAAATAGTTGATTTTTGGCACACAGTTTTTGCACCTTGCAGTTTTGTGTCGAGGTAGCACCTTAGGTTGAGGCGCTCGTTTGACATACTATGTTACTATTCTCTTTTAAAATCTGCTGAACTCGACGGGTAGACACTTCAAGATTTAGTTGAAGCCTATTTTTGCTGGGGAAATGTTTTTACTGACTGATCATTTGTTTTCTTATTGTGATGTCATTTTTCAGCAATATCCCTTATTGTGGCTCCACATTTCCGCATTGTTTGAATTTACACAAGCGATAAATGGATTCCCCCAGGCATTTCTAAATGAAGCTCGTTTGGATGAACAAATATTGTTTTAATTGTTTATTGAAGACAAACCCGCTTTAAAAAACCCAAATCTACAGAATAAATGTAGCGTCTTGCCGACACTGATTAATTTTCCTTATTGTACGCTATAATTATTTCGCTCTGAACGTACAAGTGCGAAATTAAACAGAAAGTAACGGTACTACAAATATACTGGTGCCACTAATAAGTACTGATCAACACTGAACAAATAGGTTTCTATTGCTTATATGCATTTATTTAAAAAAAACGCTTGTATACTTCGATAAATTCCCTTTTTTATTTTGTACACTATACTTATTTGTTAACTGTATATGAAGACGTACGGACATGGCAAAATCGACTCAACTTATCATGCTGATCATTAGAGGTTGTGCAAGGTATGTGCATACATATGTATATTAAGTTTGCCACAAAGTCCATAAAATGGAGAAGGAAATGTCGGTGACCCTATGCAATATAAATATATTCAAAAGATCAGTGTAACGATCTGTGATCTGTATGTAGATACATAGTATGTATATACGTGAGAGTTTGCATAGGGTAAAAATTTGTGAAAAGATATACATGCATACATACATATGTACATATTTTTGAGCTGCACCGAGAGGTGCCCTCTTTATTAATACTCTTAAGACTTGTTACACGGATCTTACTGCTTTTTATATTAACCAGTTTGTTTACATATTACTAGTTGTTAGTTGGTTTGCATATAATATATTGTTTAGTAAGGTTTCTTTACATATAATATGTTACTAAATTAGATGCATTTCTTTTGCTCTAAAGTAAAGTTTTCTTAACACACTCCCATATGTATTCAAAGATAAGGTTGTTTTGATATTTTTTGTTTACTCAAACTCAATCATGCTTTGATTTTTGTTTGTATAGGATATTATAAAGAATATGTTCCTTAATTCAAACAAATCTCTTAGTTTTATATTGATCTGGAATTTCCCTCGCAAAAAGCAGTTTTAGTTGACAGAACATTAATCAATTGCATCAATATTTAATACCAATCATATGTCGTTTAGAGAGCTTCAAAAAAAATGTTTGAAMATTTTTTCAACTCTTACCCCCTCAAATGTTAGTGATTGATAAACAAAAAATGCTCCCTCAAGCTAGGAGCTGTAGCTTAACTCTAAGGGGTCGCTATTTTATTTTAGGTTTAGGTTTGAAAAAAAAATCAAATATTGTTTTGAAGCACCCTAATGTCCATCCATATCAAATATACTTAATTTTTTACAGGGCATACCTGAGATTGTGGAGAAACCTTTAACAATTAGCACTGGCAAGACCTATGCAGATATATGCGCTAAGTTCAAGAACGAACTTAATATCAGAGAAGATGTCGAAAAGCCACCAAGGCCGACAGCACAAAAGCCTCGTCCTGATCTTCCTTATTATTCTATTTTTGAACAACCGTTTTTCGGGTAATAAAGTATATGTGTAAAGGTATAACTTGATTTTATATCCTTTAAAATTATTTTTTTTTTCATAGAACTTTCACAATAGTCGAAGGCCTGGGTTATTATTATCCAACAAATGAAATGAAGATAGCTCAAGGGAATCGATTTGAAAGTCAATTTCTGGCCCAAGGTGACAAAGTGATAGAGTGAGTGTGAGAAGTATAATATACTTGTTGGGAATATTTTAAACTGCCATAAAGATAAAATAACAAACAATATACAATAAGGGAAAAATATTTTACAGGTGCTCTGAGACCAGAATAAGGAAAGGGAGCGGCTTGGTTAACAATAGTTAGTTTCGATTTCAAGAAAACTACATATATAGTTTTATATAATAAGAGAAAAAAGTTATTTGGAAATATTGTAGATCATGAAAAACGTTCCGACTTTTGTATATAGATATTTTTCACATAATCTCAAAATATACATACATACATACATATGTGAAAATTCAAATAACCAAGTTTTTGGATTTTTATACTTTTCTTGCACAAAAAAAATTTTTTCCTTTTTCCTTAATGTTTCTCTTTAATTTTCGAGGGGTTTCATTCAATTATATTTTTTTTTGTTTTCAAAAATTATCTATTCTGGTCTAATTCAATTTAATTAAAATATATTTTTCAAACTGATGTCAATTTAATTTAAAAGTATAATTTTTTCAGAGACTATTTAAGCACAACCAAATTAACGGTAAACAACATTGGTAAGATATTCAGAATGCTCATACAAATAGAGGATCTTCACACTATGCTGCCGTATTGCAGTGTATATCTCGAAAATGTGGTAGTAAGTAATGCTACTGATAGTACAAGGTTTTTAAAATTTAATGTAAGTGAAGAAAAATAACCAAATATAATTTTAAATAATCATGCAAATATTTCTATTAATATAGATATATTGCAATGTTCACTTCGGTTCCACAAGTAGCAAATCTTTATTTGTTGTATAGTTAAGACAAATTCATATTTTTATCATTTAAAAACCGATAGTATAAAGTTGATACTATGCATATACAGAAATATGCCCAAATATGTATGTATAATTGTTTATTCACACCTTTGCTATAATTTTGTAGATAAACGTACCATCACATATTAATATTGATGAAATTCTTAACCCTGTAATGGATGAGGTGGTCTTTGTGCCTCTTATGAGTCGTGCACTGTCACAACATGAACTTAATTATCCCGTGGATCTACTATTACAACATCCACACGAGTCACTCGACAGCGGTGTCGAAGTTTTTCGTGAAGTCGGTATACTCGATAGACTGGAGGGACAAACCGCTTATGTGGAATGTTCTAATCCACGATTTGATATTACTAAAAAATATGATATTATATTTCGCTCACATCGTGTTCATGTTCGTTATCAGCATCGTGCGTTGGAATTGTTAAATGAAGTGCGCCGTGCCTATCTCTTTCCCAATAGAAATCCCTATAAAAAAGAATTCACCAAGGATGTTAAGTAAGTGTTAATTTTTCATTTAAATTTTTTAATGTATAAAAAAAAGTAAGGGAAGACTAAGATAAGTCATAACCGAACATTTTATTCACTTAAAGGCGTGTCTTTCAGGTTTTGGAAAATAGGTGTAATAGCTTGGTATATAATATGAAATAATTAAAAATTGAGTATTTCATTGATTACGATCCACTACTTCAAATTACATACTCACGCATGTTCCATTTTAATACGTGTTTCATTCTTATCCCTGTAAATTTTCAAAAATGCATTTTAGGTGACAATATATAGTATATGTACATTTAATTCAAAAACTGATTTCATCCATTTTCGGAAAATATAGATTTTAAATCCACATTATATACACAGTTTTATTGATTGGCGCTTGATTTACACATATTTTACTCGTGTATTGTATAGTGAAAGAATCAGATGGAGTGTTAAATAGTGTTACTATATAGAAAGTAGGAGTGATTGTTCGTTTTCATAGTATAAATGATCATGTAAAAGATCTCAGTTATTTTAATTCACCAAATTTGGTCCAAATTGGCCGCTAGTGGGATTTCACCTCAAAACACTTTCATTTTTCATATTTTATACCGTCCATGCACCCCATCATAATTACTTATGAGCTTGTAAGGTTTATTTAGATAGAGTCCTATAATTTCATAAGTGTGAAGTGTGGTTATGGATGGAGCAGCAATCCAGAATTCTCGTACCACTAAATAATTGTTATGCTCTAGTAATGTACCGCTATTGAATTGGCCCTTCATAAGTCGTGATTTGAAACCGATTGAGGACCTATGGCGAATCTTTTCCACTGGGGCTTATGCAAGTGATCATCAGTTTAACTCCAAGAGGTAAGAGATGTTTTGATTGCAGAATGGCCCCAAATTAACCCTTCAAATTTCAAAGAGCTAGCGGATTCGTTACCAAATCGCTTAAATAAAGTTATAATAGCTAAAATAATCTAAAATATTTGAATGAGTATAATATAGTTACTATTTTTTAAATTTAACCTTTAAATACTTATTTCCAATGGAGATTAAACAGTTATTTAACCAATTTTCAAAACAAATTTTATAGACCCATGCCACTCCCTAACGTGATAGTATTTTGTAGCTCACTTCGTGGCATAATTGTAGCACACTGCCATAATTCCGCAATACCAATTTTCTCAGAATACCAAGGAACACGTTTCGACGTTATCAATATATTAATAATAATTACCTACTACTACCCAATTGTTTTGATACATATATTATATAAATACATGCACAAATATATTATTTATTTAAGAAACTAATTATTTTCTATTGTTACAACAGATTACAATTAATTAATAGGCAGATTTCTGAGAATCCCGAACAGTTACAAGCTGTAAAGCAGATTGTCGGCGGTGCGAACCCCTATGCGCCATACATTGTCGTTGGACCACCAGGTAACATTAATTATAGATAGTACATGATATACCCACATACATTGTTACAAAAAAGTATCCGGAAATTGTAAATCCTCGAAACACTTTTCATAAGCACTTTTGGCTTTGGATGGCTTTCAGCTCCATTCTAATGACTGTTGACTTCTTTGCATGTCATATTCTTAAACACATGTTTCATCGACAGTTGCTCTTCATGAATGTGGGATCGGAATTCGCACGATCAAGCATGTCCAAAGAGAGTTTACGGTACTCTTTTTGAAAAAAATTCAGCTTTGTCGGGGCGTGTCGAGTAAGAACGCGTTTCATGCCCAAAATATCCACCAAAATCATTCGAACGGACTCGCGAGAGATATCGAGCTTCTTGCCACCTCTATAATACTTGCCTGAAGATTTTAAAGCCTTCTCTTTTTTATATTTTCATCAGTTGAATAGGTCGAAGGTCGTCCAGAACGAGGCATGCCTTTCGAAATACAAAAATTTAGAAAAATTTTTTGTCCGATATTATAAATTGTAATAATGACAAACCACTACTGAGGCTTACTGACTTAAGCGACTGCCAAGGATCTCTGCAGCTGCTGCAAACAAGCTGGTTGACAGATCGCGCTCATATTTGGCTTAGTAATTAAGGACAGTCCTACCAACTTAGCAAAATAAGCTTTTTGTAAATATCATTTACCCGAGTAGGTTTAATTACAATAGCCGGTTGCTTTTTTGTCACAATTTATATATGTACATATAAATACATACATATGTATACATACATATACATTATGATGTATATACACGTACATTATATATGTATATTATATAGTACGTACACATACCATACAGCTTGCTCCAGCCCACGAAGACAGTCAGTATTTACCCTACAAAAGAAAATCGAAAATTTTGCAAAAGGTGACAATTCATTTCATAACATATTATTCTTGCTTTATCTCGGTAAACTTGACCCACGGATATTCTAATTTCTTTAACTCGTCCGAATAATATGTTTTCTAATGGTTTGCAAATTTGAAAAAGGCACTCAAAAGACTTTTTACTTTCCCGAATAGACCAAATTTTTCTCTCTCTCTTCTTATCGCCATCGTAGCGGAGGAATCACAGTATACCATAGATGCTGCAAGCGCCTTGTTCTCAATGAGCAATTTTCCATCCAAAAACTAGAATCGTGTCAGATCCCAACATACTTCTTTTATTTTTCTAGCTGAAGGCCCTGGCAGCCAGTGTTTTATACCTATAAGTGGAACAATTATTTATAATTATTTCTCTTTTAAATAAAWAAAAAATACTTTTCTAAAATCTGTGGATACTAATCTGACCGCTCTCATATTTTACAACAACGTTTATGCCAACATCTATGTCTACAGACACATATTTCTTATATATTTCTCCATGTAGGTACCGGAAAAACGACCACAATCGTCGAAGCCATTTTACAGCTTTATATTAATCGACGAGACTGCCGAATTTTAATTACTGCCAGTACAAATTCGGCTTGTGACACAATCGCTTTGAAGTTATGTGAACTATTTGAAAATAATCCAGTCCTTCGAAAATTATCATTACAACGCAGCGGTTTAAACTTTATGGGACGTCCTAAGCCGCCCACCCATATGTTACGCGTATTCTCAAAGTCATTATGTAAGAAAGGTATGAAAAATATCAGCCGAATCCTTTTGGAACACTCGAACTTTTGCAAACGTGAATACAAATCGCCATCTGTGAAAGTATTGCAAAGCTACAACATCATTATAGTGACACTCATTACCATGGGTCGTTTGCGAACTGGCACCAATGTCGATTGGCCATTTACGCATGTTTTTATTGATGAGGCCGGCGCTACTATGGAAACGGAAGCATTAGTTGCCATAACAAGTGTTAATACGAAGAATTGTCGTGTAATCTTATCGGGAGATACGAAACAACTAGGACCGGTTGTCATGTCATCGATAGCCGCTGAACTTGGTCTCAAATATTCACTAATGGAGCGTTTGCTCAAACGTGATTGTTATGCAGTTAACACGGATGGTACTTACGATTATACCTTACAGACACGTTTGAGACGCAACTTTCGTTCACATCCAGCAATTGTGCATATTTATAATCATCTCTATTATGATCATGAATTATTAGCAAAAGTCAATTCAGGTGAGTTCATTTAATTGAGGCAATTAAGATGTAAATTACACGATAAGTATGTATAGTTGTGCAAATGATCAATCAATTAAGGTTTAAAAAAATTGTACCTGACAGCTGTCAGAACAGTTTTTAGTTGCTATGTAATATACGAAGAAATTGTTCAGGTCGGCTTACTATAGCACATATCTGCTATACAAACTGAACGATCGGAATAAAGTTCTTGTATGAAAAACTTTCACATTTGAAAAGATATATTCACGAAATTTGGTTTAAATTACTTTCTAAGGCAACAATATAATCTCCGAAGAAATTTGTACAGATCGGATTACTATAGCATATTGCTGCTATACAAAGTGAACGATCGGAATAAAGTTCTTGTATGGAAAACTTTGAAAAACCATCAACTTTATTACGAAAATTCACGTTCTCTAAAGAATGAGTTTCGGGCGCTTCGCTGAACTTACGGTCTACATAATTGGTCTACTGAKCGTACTATACGCAACAACATCATCCATCTTGAGACCCAGCATTCATTATTGAATAATATTCGATCGAATAGTCTAGCATGCAGTAAAGAAAAAAATATAGCAGTCGTTACCTGAAACTGTACACGAAGACCGTGGAGGGACCACCTTCAGCAACTCGGACTCATCTATGRAACGCTTTTGCGCATATATATAAAATACAGCTTGTTCAAAAATGAAGCCGCTCGACCATCCCAAGCGACATTGCTTTGCTCTAAGTGCTCTTGAAAACTTCCAAAAAGATCCGACATTTTCGAGCCAAATTTATTTTAGCGATGAGGTGTGTAAACAAGGATTGTGGATTTGGGGACAAAGAGCAAACCTGAGGAGATTCAAGAACTGCCATTTCAACGGTTTGGTGGTGTTGGTGAATCGGTGGAAACATCGATCCATATTTCATCAAAAATAATGCCGTAAGAACGTAACCGTCAAACACGACCGTTATCACCCCATGGTAACCGACTATATGATAGCTGAGATTGACGTTCGTGATCTCGGCAACATTTCGTTCCAACAAGACAGCGCCACTTCCCACACATCGCATCTATCAATGGATTTATTAACACTTCGGTTTGCAGATAATTTCATGTTTTTGGCCAGACTTTTTCCTGTGGGGATATTGTGTTTTTATAAACGTATAGTGAATTGAGAAACACCGAAACATTTTCTTATAGTTTTAGTTAATTATTTATAGAAAAAAATAGATTTTCGAAGTTACTTTACTTGTTCAATTTATCAATGACCTCATTTTTAAATAATTACATTTTGAAATTACATATTTTAATT
>NW_017536197.1:127582-133701 GCF_001853355.1 Bactrocera latifrons | reverse complement strand
ACTATTTTTTAAATTTATTTTTAATACTTTTTTACACAATTATTTCTCATATTTTAACTATATTTCTTTTCCCTATTTTCAGCTAATTTGTTAAGTTTGCAAAACTTTCCTATTTTGAAGAATAAAAATTGGCCTGTAATTTTTATGGCAGTTTATGGTAAACTTGGCAAATCATCAACATCTTGCAGTTCCTTTAATCAACTAGAAATCAATGCAGTCGTTCGGACAATTCAACAGTTGAGGGTAAAACCGAGCGATATTGGAGTAATCTCTCCATACAAATTACAATGTACACACATAAAGCGAAATTTAAAGGAGAAAAATGTACAGGGTGTTGAAGTGGGTACGGTTGAGCTATTTCAAGGCCGAGAGAAACCAATAATAATTGCCTCATTTGTTAAGTCATTTTGTAATTTAGGCTTTACCGCCGATCCGCAGGTACGCAGTAGTATTAAAAAATATTTCTATGACAATATGTTCAAGTAGCTTAAGTCGATCTAATCTAATGTAAAGCACATACTTATGTACATGCATGTATGGTACATAAGCTAAAATTCAGAGATTGACTTATGTCAACTTAAGCTACTTTAAGAACTAATATTATATTATTACTAAATATTTATTATCGTTAATTTAGCGCCTCAATGTTGTCTTATCGCGTGCACAATCACTCCTCATACTCATAGGAAACCCAAAAACTTTACAACGAAGTAATGATTTTGAATATATAATCCAGCAGTGCACAAATATGGATAATTTTAAGTCAAACGGTAAATTCATTCCACATGAGTAAAATTAAAACGTATTAAAAATTTATTACCTTTTTGTGTTTTTTAGTGCTGACAAAATGAAAACAAACGATGAACAGTGAATTATTCCGCATGACGGCAAAAAGTTGAAACCAAATGTATGCCTTTAAATAGCATGTCTCTTCATTTACATTCACAAATATATAAATATTTTCTAATTTTAATGTCCAAATTCTTTTTCATATTTTTGTGCACTTAAACAAATATCACATAATGTACTGAAATGAAAACTAAATAAATTACTTTCAAGTTTAATTAAAACACAAAAAAACAATATTACAATTAAGTTGTATAAATAACAATTTTTAGTGGGGATATAATTTTTATATTGTATAAATCAAGTAAATTGATGGAGAATAGCTAAAATAAATTCATCAAAGAAGCGTGTCTAYCCGCTGGTACAGATGTCATAGGAGCTTTGGAAAATAGTGGAGATGAAGCTATTTGACACCCTCTCATCGATGCTCCAAAACTACATCCTCAAGGTAAATAAGGCGACAGACGTTACTCTGTAATCGTGATTCTGGAAGATAGCATGGTGTGTTGGAAGAGCCGACGGCAACAAGAACACGCTGGAGGACGGTGAAGTGAAGAATTATCTCGACATACAATAGATCACGACGATTTCACTTATCCTACAGTAGGTGGACAAGATATCCATTCAACATTCTGAGAGTCCAAGACCAGGAAGTGAGTGTAAACCAGAAGAACCTCCAGAAAAGAAAGATAACTTCCAACGAGCTTCTTCTCAACTCAGAGAAAGGCGGAACAACGTGGGTTTAGTCTAGGAAAACTAAAGCTAATAACGCGATTTGGGGAAGCTCCAGTGTCAATGTTATCTTGCAATGTAGTCTAGCAATAACTAATTACGGTGGGGAACCTACCAACGTCGGATCCACCTCCCAAAATGTTGAAGACGTAACGCTCTATACAAGAATCAATTGTCTTTTCAATAGTTTACTCAGTGCGAAGTAGCACTTGTTGGAAAGAGTTATCCTACTTTGGATTTCGAGGCTGACGTTGTTGTTGGTGTTAATGCTGGTTCCAAGATGGACGAAATTATCGACGACTTTGAAGTTATGGCTGTCAACGTGAGGCCAATGTGAAATTTATTTAATTCTACTGCTCGAATTATTTTTCCTAGGAGGAGATTAAGGAACTCGCACGATAGGGAGTCCCTTGTTTGAAACCTCGTTTGGTATTAAACGGTTGGGAGAGGTCCTTCCCGATCCTGACGGAGCTTACGATATTGCTCAACGTCAGATTATACAACCGTATTAGTTTTGCGGCGATACCGAAATCGGACATACCGTTATAAAGGCAGCTCCTCTTTTAACAGGTCGTTTCCAAGTCTGGCGAATGGTGAATATGTGGTCACTTACATGCATATAAAAAGTAGACAGTTTGGTGGCAGAATAAGGCTTACTATTCGAGAAGATAAAGAATTGTCAAGAACAAAGCACCAAAGAAATAATGGAGTATCTTTTGTGCACTTATGTACACTGCATTGGCAAAGTAAATATTTACACATTTGGGGCTCCACGGTATGAGAACCGAGAAGAGGTAACGTTAATGGCGCCCCGCGTCAAACACTGGGATTCTAAAGCGTGACCATTGTTCCTGAACTACGTGACGGAACTTCATCTAACTCTATCGAGTTACCAACGTAAGTGTACAGGTTTTTTTTGCTAGCTCAAATATGAGATGTTTTATTTTTTTGCAATTACAGTGGTACTCCAATATAACGAATGATATAATGTTGAGACCGTTCGTTAAACTCAAATATTCGTTATATCGGAAACCAAAACTAAATTAATATTGGTACATATATGTTTAAAAATAACTATTTATTCATGAATTCATAAGCATTGGTTGAAATAAATACATTGCAATGGAAAATGCATACAATAAAAGTTGAATTTTATAACAAAAATATGAGCATTATTGAACTGAAAACAAATTTGTTATGCTCATTTGCTTTTGTGGGCGCAAAATTTTGAGATCCTGTGCCTTTTGATGTAGACTTTTCAAATAAAAATATTTTTTCCTGTTCCACGTTGTTTTCTTCAGACCATACACCACACACCTTCAGACATACACTTCTCAAAGCAGTCGATGGCATCAGTATGCTTTATTGGCGGCACAGCTACAACTGCAGCGGTATCACCTTTCTCCTCTACCAAAATTTCTATAGCTAGTTCATTTTCAGCACTCGGGTTCTCTTCTACAAGTACATTGTCTACACTGTTCCATGCTTCCAAATCATCTGCGTTGAAGTTCGTCTAAAATTKGTCCAACACTTCTGAAGAACAACCCCTGAAACATTTTCCCAAGCTGCAGCAATAAGTTGAACAGCATTGAAAAGGGTGAGGTCCTTTACGGGGCATCTCGACAGGATAAAATCTCTGTCTTACTTTGTTAATATTTTCTTTATGCACTACGCTGCTCAGTAAAGAATTTCGGTAAAATAATTTGGTGAGGGGAATCGCGTTCTGGTCCATCGGTTGAATTAGAGCCGTTACATTCGGTGGCATAAACACTGTCCATATTTTTCCATCTGAAGTCAACAAATCTTCTTCTGGTGGATGACTAGGAGCGTTATCCAGGAGTAATATTGCTCGCTTTGGTAGATTCGACTTTCAAGAAAATCTTCAACCTATAATTAAAAGTATTATTAACCCTGCTTAGATAACGTTATTTTTAAGTACTGAAAAGATGACGTACGTCTGAGAGACGTATTCAACTTTCGTCCTTTAAGGATGTCAATGGAAACACTTTTGCAGACGTATATCTTTTATTTAATTATTATACTTTTATTTTGGATATTTGTTTCAAGAAAATTGTTATTGTTTTAAGAAATCGAAAGGAAATTTCACTTGTAGTAAAAATTCATCACAAAAAATTAGTCTTTTTAAAAGGACGCCAGTTCATAACATAAAACTTAAAAAATTCTTTTTTTGTTTTGGTTAAATTACATAACAATATCAGTGTTCATTTATATAATGCGAAAAATTAACTTTTGACATAATTATATGCAAGATTTTTTTTTTTTTTTTATTCAAGTTAAATTTACAATCTGTGTTAATGTTAATAGACAATAAGTAAATGTGCTGTTAAGGTACAAACAAATTGTGAGTGTTACTTCATTAAGTTACCCTCTGTTTAGTGACAGTATAATAAAAATAAAATTCCAAACTACATACATACTAATTTACATAATTATTTGCTATTTTCTTTATGTTAAAATAACATAATCATGCACTAGTTTGTGCTAAAGTTATGTATTTACATTACGTGCATACGTGCTGGTTTAGTTTAAAATGTCTTTTCTTTTTAACCTTGTTGTAGTGGCTGCCTGTAGTAATGCCACTGCTAAATGATTGGGATGGATCTCTAACCTGATTTTGTATCTTTCACTAAACTTTTTTATTTCATCTTTCACTTTGCATATTTTTAAATCTCTGKGAATAGTATGATTTGAAAGATACCATGGAGCTTTTGTAATTGCCTGAGAGTTTTTGATTGAACGCGCTGTATTATTTCAATATTTGAATTGCTTGCCGTGCCCCATATTTGTATCGCATAAGCCCAAATAGGTTTGATGATGGTTTTATAAATTAGCAGTTTATTTTCAAAAGAAAGAACAGATTTTTTACCCAGAAGCCAATAAAGACTTCTCAATTTTATATTGATTTGTTCTTTTTTCGCTTTTACATGATATTTCCAGGTAAGCCTTCTATCTATGTGTAACCCCAGGTATTTCACATGATCACTAACAGGTATGGCTGTAAATTAAAAATTTTGACTGAAGGACAATCACCTTTTCTTAGGGCAAAAGTAACATGGACAGATTTATCTGAATTGACTTTAATGTTCCACATCTTGAGCCAGTCTTCTAGTTGAAATAAGTAATATTGTAGTATGTCAGAACATTCTGAAGGCACTTTATTTGAAGTTAGGACTGCAGTGTCATCAGCAAATATTGCTATCGTAACATCGTTGTTTTTTGGGATATCCGCTGTGAATATCGAATAAAGAATTGGCCCCAAAACACTTCCCTTTGGTACGCCTGATTTATTTTATACATACTTGAGTACTCATTTCCAACCCTAACATAAAATTGTCTATCTTTTAAATATTGTCTATCTTTTTAATAGAATACACCTGAACAATATTCTTTTTGCTCTAAAGCTGACCTTATTTTATTAAACACTCTATGGCATTGTTCAGGAGTTCCGTGGTGTCTGCGAAACCTGTACTGTTGGTCCGGAATTATATTTAAATTTTCCAATACCGGTATCAGTCTTCGTAAGAGAATTCTTTCGAATATCTTTGAGAAAGCGACCATTAAACTAATGGGGCGATACGAACTAACTAAGTTTTCAGGTTTTTTTGGTTTAGCAATCATAATTATTTCTGCACATTTAGAGGCTGTAGGAAAGTGCTGAAACCTTAGTATGGCATTGAATATAATTGTAAGAGTTCGCATGGACTTCTCAGTTAGGTGCTTTAGTACTGCGTGGTCTATCTGATCGTAGCCTGGGCTTTTTTGTTGCTACATTTTGCCAGTTCCTCTTTCACTTCTGATAAAATAATACGCCTTATTGGAAAATCCATTTGGCATGGAGTATCCAAAAAGTGCATCACTTCCCTTTCATCAGAAGCATTAATAAAATTAAATGGTGTGAATACTTCATTTAAGTACTTAGCAAACGCCTCTGCTTTATCCTTATCTGATCGATACTATGAGTTGCTGGACTCTTTTATTGGAACAAGTTGCGTTAGGGCTAAGGCCAAGTGACAAATTAATTTTAAACAGAGCTACTAAAAATTTAAAAACAAGGCTTAAACAGTTAAAAAATATATGCAAGAATTATATACTAAATTATTGTGTCATCCACACACGGGGGTGTCACATTTTACGCATGTCATTTTTGACATACGTCGGATTTTGGACGGGCAAAAGCCACAGTACCTTTTCTTTTTTGAGGTAGGCTGACCTCCACTAGCACTACATCCATTGCACTACGGTTCCTAGGACCACATTTTCTGGCCAAAATCGATTTTTAAAAGTTCCGATTTTCCGTTTGTTCTTTTTACCATCACTAAGCTGAGTTAATTGCATATTTTGTTTTCCCTTTAATCGGTTTACCGTTATGTGGTCAGCAGCTTAAAAAAATTGGTAGCAGTTGGTAGTCTTGGTACTTTGTAATTGTATAAATAACTCAATTTGGAGTTTGTGTGCAAAAAATTATTTTGCTCTTTTTTGCGATTTGCTGATTTATTTGAAGTATGGAAGGAGGAGGCAAA
>NW_017536197.1:125559-126622 GCF_001853355.1 Bactrocera latifrons | reverse complement strand
CTATTTTTTCTAAAAATTGATCGAGGTTAGTTGATTTTACAGCATCAGCATACGAGGCCATGTTGTTTGTTTTGCTGTTGAAAAATGAATTTTGTTTTTACAAATTTGTGGATTCTGTGGCATTATAATCAAGCGGACTCTCCATCGTGCGTGCTTTGCTAGCATTACATTTGGTTTTCAGTGACTGGTGTACTTGACACCCGCGATAGTTAGCTGGATGTGCGTGCTGGCAGTTTGCACATTTGGGAGGAGCATTTCTGTCTTTGGTACATTCGGTAGTATTGTGATTAGAGCCGCATTTAACGCAAGCATAAGATTTGTTACAATAACTTTTCGTGTGCCCAAAGTCTTGACATCTGTGACATTGGACAATGGAATTAGTTTGCTTTGGTGGTGCCACCTGAACGACTGCATTAACTAAGTATCTGATGTCATAAATGTTTTTGTTGTTCTTAGCTGGTTCAATATCGACGAAAAATAAAGGGAGTGGGCGTTTGTCTGCACGGCTTGTAATGTTGCTGACTCTTCTTACACGATGACCAAAATTTTCAATTTCTTTCTTAATGTCTTCAATTTCAGATGAATATTTTTAATYACCACCCGAAAAGATCGCTCTTGCTTGATCTGATATGTGTGAAATTCCATATTCTTTTCATTCAAATATTTAACAAGAGAGCGGTAAGCTTCAATYGTTTTTGTAGTTATTCTTGTTTGTCCATCTGCTTGTGTTTTGGAGTAGAAATTATCTTTGTTTATGACTTTAGAGAAATCAAGTACCATTCCACTAATATTTGACACATTTGGTATTATGWTTGGCGGTGGTYTGTTAGCTGATTCAACGCTCACTTCTTCGTTACTAGTGGTTACATTGCTGTCATTGTTGTTGTCGTTTTCCTTATTACTAAGTATCTCAAATCGGTTTTCGTTGTTGTTAGTATCGATATTCACTCTGGCTAGTTTTCGTGAAGATGAAAGAGGGGAGTTAGGGGCTGCTCTTCGTTTACTGTTCACTGTCTGCCATCCAGTGTCAATTTTCGACATGGTTAAGCTAATTGCACTGCTT
>NW_017536197.1:124376-125428 GCF_001853355.1 Bactrocera latifrons | reverse complement strand
TTTTTAACAAATTATAGAATTTTTGTAATTTTATATGAGCTTGAGAAAAAATTTATTTGCTTTCGTTTTCAATGCCTGCTCACGTATTTATTTTATTGCGCTTTAAGTGACAGTATGTTTGTGTTATCGGTGCGTAAATGAGCTTTGAACAAAGAAAATGTTGTTTTAATTGATTGTCATCATGTGGGCCAATCAAAATTCGTGATCACAGGAAGTTCYATCGACACTGTGCGTGAATTCAGCAAAAATCAGCCAAAATCATCATTGAAATTCATGGAAATGCAATTGAACATCTCCAAAACATCGATATATCACATTTTGATCGATTATATATAAGGTGTGTGCACGCTTCGCTCCGCACAAATTGACTGACGACAAAAAATTACTCAGAATCTGTCTCATCGATCGATGCTTCTGACCGATTATTTGACCAAAAATCACATTTTAGCCACTCCCCGTATTCACCTGATATGGCACCGCGCGACTTCTTCCCTTTCATAAAAATGCAGTTGCCCATGAAATTAAAGCGTTATGCAGACGTAGGGGCCATTCAAAAGGCTTGCACCGGCATACTAGTGGCCATACCGGCCAACAACAGCCACTTAAGACCACGCTTGTATTGTGCCCTTGAATCGAACTTACGAGTATGCATTATCCTCATGATTCTTCTTCCAATTTAATGCTAAAGATATTAATATTTCAATATTTTCGTYTAATTCATTTAACTTTCTTTAATTTCATTAGCCCTTCAACATCCTTTATACTTATCCGCCGGCACTTCCGCTTCAGTCGATGTCGCTAAGTCTTTGCTTCTCTACTCTGTTAGCCGACGTTCGACACCCGACGCTGGCATTGACATCAKCCGAGTAATTCACTTGAATTTTGCCAGCTTCACACTTCAAATTGCGGCTCATCCGCCGCCTCTTCCATGCTCTTGCGTTTACTAGAGCGACCAATCTTGCTGCTAATTCGCTTGTCGCCATCCCGCCCAACTGAGCTCTTTAAAGTGTCTTTGACTTTCATGTTTTGCATTTTTTTTTTTTTTTTTTTTT
>NW_017536197.1:84385-124335 GCF_001853355.1 Bactrocera latifrons | reverse complement strand
TTTTTTTTTTTTTTTTTTTTTTGACAAAATTGCTGCTTGACACAGGAAAGCATGATCCTTTTTTGCTCGTCAGCTTGTAAGCTCCTCTTGTTGTTATTGACTCGTTGTTTGTCGTTTGTCTATTCGCTGCTGCATGCAACAGCAAGGACATCGTTGCAAGCTCCGCTCAGTCGTTGCAGYTACGSYGGTCGCTGGCTCAACGCTTTAGTGCCATTCCAATGCCGTTAGATATTTAGCTCCCAGGTCACATTAACTTATCTTTTATGTAAAGAACCTCCGGCTTTGAACTTCGACTGTCACACTGCAGCAATTGCTTTTGCATTTTGCAAGACGTCGCTGTAACTGGATGCCCCTCGCCCTTTCGTCTTCGGTACGATGTCACTTCCTAACTGGGTTTTCATAATGGAGCTTCGACGTCTCCAACTTTGTGCTTGGTCTCCCTGGCGTCCGACGTCAAGGTCTTTTCACTTCGTTCCGCTGCATTTCTTTGCTTTGRTTTGCTGTACTTTGCTTGTTATTACAACGCATTGTAACGATTCGATTTCTTCTTGACACGTCTTTGTGCAAAGTGTTTCGACATCTTCGACCTGCTATTTGAGTGTCGTTCGACTTTTGTGCTAACTGCGATTTGGACGCACTGTGAGAAAAAAGTCGTGTGCTTATGAAGTGAAAAGGACAGAAGGAAATCCAACGCCAACGTAATTAAACAGAGGTTAAGACACAGCGCATATTTTTACCTGATCTTAAATCTAATAGTTTTGCTGTGAATGAGTCTGGAACAACCATGAAAGCATAACTTTGTATTCTAAGACTCAATCTATGAGGAATCTTAGGAAGAGCATAATCTATTAAGCATTCACGTTATAAAAAAAGAACTGAATTCAAAATTACATATAGAGATCTTTCTACTCAACGTCCGAAACCACCTTTCTTAGCTCAGTAAACTAAGCCTGACTTTCATATCATTTCACTGATTATTGGTTGGTTGGTTGCAAGGAAAAGAGCAAGAACGGTAATATCCAGGCGGCCGCACTTAGGCTATTATGAGGCCCATTGTTCTCCCGAATGGTTAKCAAATATCGAATCGGACAGATTAACTATCACCGAAGGAGCGTAAGGGGAGTTAAGTTTGTATTGCCTTTACCCAGAAACCCAGTACCTTTGAAAGCCTAGTAACTGAACTGTCCAGTTAACCCAAAATTATTTTATGCCAACGGAAGCGTAAGAAAAAAAGAAGAAAATGTGAAAATCTGAGGCTTAGGCAATGTACTTACGGTATTTGTGTTTAGGAGTGTGTCTTGGCAAAACCTCTTATTTTTTACCAGATTTCACTTTAATATCAAGAATCAAAAAATCGGCAAATAGAAGACAAGKTCTACAATAAAAGTGTATCTTATTAATGCACACAAAGTCGAAAGATCRAGTAACTGTACTTTTCTCTGTATTCATCGCCGTCACTGCTTCTGATGGTGTCTTTGCTGTCACAAMAGAAATGTGATTTTCGCAAATTTCGTAAAATTATCCCAGTGTCACTGCGACTTCTTCATTACAAATATGTGTTACGTTATTGTTGTTGTTAGTTTTTGGATTACTGCAGTAGTTTAATAGTTGCAGTGTGCCGCTCTATTGTCGAYTTGCTTTGATGGCTGAGTCTGTGGTACGATTTTATGCGCTTGTCATAACACAATCAACAACTTCCACAAACAACTCGAAAAGCGATGAATGAGAGCTGAGGCAACCACTCCCTACACCCACCAACTGAAAAGATCGACACTTCGTTTCGATTTCGTCGTTTGCGCTCGTATAACTTCGACTTCGACATCCTTGTCACTTAAATCTAAAATTTTTGTTGTTGCACAGCATTGCCTTCGCTTTGCTGCTACTTGACGCCTTGGGACATCCAGCTCCAGCTGTGGCTTTATCTAATGTTGTTGTTGGTTGTTTTTATTGTTGTAGCGGTGCTCAACGAACTCTTACCACACTTTCTGCTGCGCCACGCTTTCACCATCCTCAGCATTACCTCACTTTGCTTTGGCCGGATGTCTCGGGGTAATTTAGATAGCGTTGCTACTTAGCCCGYTATGTCGCCGCTGTTTGATGTCTGCTCAATTGTTTGCCGTTACTTTGGTTGTTTACGACAACATTTGTGTTGTTGTTTAGTTTTAGACTTCTAATAACAGTTGTACAGCTTAGTGGGCAACAAGTTAACAATTGATGTTGCTAATACTTTCAGAAAGTTAGTCTGAGTTGGCTTTAAGAAGAAGTCAGTGTAGTTCTTTCTTGCTTAGCTGATAGTAATTGGAAGCAGAAATAAGCCAGAAAAGATTTAACGCTATCTTAGACCAC
Source organism: Bactrocera latifrons (assembly GCF_001853355.1). NCBI lineage: Eukaryota > Metazoa > Arthropoda > Insecta > Diptera > Tephritidae > Bactrocera > Bactrocera latifrons. The sequence continues at coordinate 121,989 of NW_017536197.1, read as the reverse complement.
CGTAGCGTCTTTTAAGCCGAGGTGGCTGAWATCAAGGTAGCAATACATGTACACGAAGTGCAGCTTCCTTCAGAGAGGTATACACTCTCTCCGTTAGCCGAGCGATTATATTAGCTTTGTGTTCCCTGACTGTGTGCTCAAATCTATTTGAAGAGTGCATGACCTTATTAGCAATACCTTCAATCTTTTTCCACATTAAACTTATATGGGTCACAGCAGAATCGGCGGAAGCTGCAAAGTCGATGAGCTTGTTAGGGAGAGCATTTTTTCCTTAACTTCATCTGATTAAAAGCRAGTCGGTTTTCCGATATCTTATTGTGTTTTGACGTTGGATCTTTGGACCTCCAGTGAACTCAGCAAGGTCACTTGTGCGACTAGCAGATCCTTCTGGTCTAGACTTAACTGTTAGGGGTACTCCGAACTATTGACTTTGGCAAAGGAAATCTTGCCGTAATTGTAGATGTTCTTTCTTTTTGCCAAAGCTGAAYGGAGAAAGGCCAGAAGGTAGAAAGTCTGTTGTCACTTTCACGTAATAAAGTTGTGGTAAGCTCAAACCTGTACATTGATCTATAAGGATCTAGGATCGAAGCTTATGGGTAACACAAAGGACGAATATTAATCGAGTTAGAATCAACCCCGCGATCTCAGCTTTCTAACTCTTCCACGTAAAATTGTAGCTGAAAAAAGATTTATTATTATCCTTTCTGCGAAAAGCATTTTATAATAATTCAATCTAACCACATGGCGCCAACTTCTCTCGAAACACGCTTCAACGCAGAATAAAACTACAATAGGACTAAAAGTTTTATGATTAAGTTTTTAGTATCTATTCCATAAAGATGAGATGAGACAACATACGAACCTGCCAGAACATCACAGTTCGGAAAATGATAGTATGTCTCATATATTTCCTATTAAGAAGCATAACAATGGCCTACACTCATTTAGGTGCCTAAGTTTTTATACCTGATTTTGGATGTATTTTATGAGTTGATACAAGAAAACAAGTCACATTTTCCATATCTGCTCTTGTTTATAAGAAAGAAGAAAAAACATCTACATACATTGCTTAGTGTATGMCAAGGCGTATGAGTGATGCGCGATGCGGTGGCTGGCAAGTGCTTGCAAACATAGTATACGTGGAAATTAAAATGAGAATTGTAGGTAAACCAGAACTGCCAGCTGACATCTAGTAGCGGGAAGTGGTTCATCCTATACTATACTATACCGAATACTGAAGCGCACAGAGCTGCACCAAACCAAAAAAGTTTTTTAGACCAGTGTAATAATCTTTTCTCAAATAACTTTTTGCTCAGGTGTTTCCGCTAAAATCATCCCTGCAGTCACTTGCTTTAAGCGATGTCGCCTCCTCAACCTGACGACTTATTGTTGATATAGAAAAGAAACCGTTCTAAGCGAATTAAATTTGGTTAAATTTACTCGACTTGTGTTTGGAGTACTTTCATCGTTTATTATTTTAGAAACTCGATAGACGAAAACGGAGAGAGGCAATAATTAATTACTTCACGGATATATTGATCAGTGCTTACTTGGAGATCCCTTAATTGGAAAAGGAAGCATAATAGAGCCTTGGTACATAGTCATTAAAATACTTCTAACAACACTCATTATCCGCAATGATCTACTTCGGCTTTAAATAAATGTAAATCTATCGTACTCGATCGGAAAGTTTGTTCTTATAACTCGCAAGATGTTTCCTTTAACGTATGGGAGTCTGCTTATGAATCCATGTATGTTTTAAWACTTAGACAGGTTATATTAASTTTTCCACGACGTTTGTAACCCCTAAAAGGAAATTTTAGAGATCCTCTAAAGAATGAATATAAATAATGAGCTTGAGACGATTTAGTCGTATCGGTTAGGTTAGATGGCGCGTTCAGAGAGATCGCATATGGACTCTTTTGTAGTCCTCTGTGAAGCCATAAAAAAAAAATAACTTCTGTATTCGAACTTATAAATTAGCAAAAGCTTTAGTAGCCAATACAAATTTGCAAAGGCGTTTAATTTACATTTCTGCTAATTTGGTGATATATCTGAAGGTATGTGTTCTTGACCTTCCAAACGCTAGAGGGTCAAGAAGGAAGTGCACTTCATCTTCTTTCATACAGCTTTTGTAGATGACGTCTGAGTGGATGGTTACTTTTCTCAAAGTGTCTGAGCAATAAATGTACTACTGCCTTAACTGCTGCAATCCCGGCTTGGAAAACACTGTAATAGTCAGGAAATCTGAAGCTGAAGTTGATAGAGAGCTCATGCCAGTAAGCGCCCCTTCCAACCTTCCCCCAAGCTTTGACCCGTCCCTAAAGATGCTCACTGCCTCATTGACTGTAGTGCATCTGATGGTAAGCGCTGCCCGTTAAACGCTTCTTTGCAAATGTATTCTTTTTTGTAGCCCTCCGACACATAAAGACTCTATAGAATATAAAGAGCCAGACTGTGGTGTCGTAGAGGCAGATGACCGCTTTCGGTGAAAGACCCCACTTTTTTGCYAATTGCTGCTCTAGAGTAGTATAAGGTAATCGATGCATTTTATACCCTRAACAGGGTATATTAAGTTTGTCGCGAAGGTTGTAACAGCTAAAAGGAAGCGTCGGATACCCTATAAAGTATATATGAAAATGATCACTATGTTGAACTGAGTCGATTTAGCCATGTCGGTCTGTCTATCTGTATATATACGAACTAGTCCCTCAGTTTTTAAGATATCGTTTTGAAATTTTGCAAACGTCATTTTCTTTTCAAAAGGCTGCTCATTTGTCGGAACTGCCGATATCGGAAGATTATAACATATCGCTGCCTTATTAACTGAACGACCGAAACTTCCTCATTTGACGATATATTTTCACTAAATTTGGTACAGATAATTTTCTATGGACCCAATGTAATCTCCGAAAAAGTTATTCAGATCGGATTACTATAGCGTATAGCTTCCATACAAACTAAACACATAGTTTTTAAAAGAAATGCAACTGTGAAGGGTATATTAGCTTCGGTGCAGTCGAAGTTAACGTTTTTCCTTGTTTTGTTCTGTCTTCGATATTCGGCTTCCATGAAAGCTTTCTACTCAGAATGCGTCCTAGATATTTCACTATATTCGCCAATTGCAGACGAATATCTCTCATTTGCGGCAGCGGTGCCGCCAGGATCCATAGAAGAGGAGAAATAACTCCACCTTAGGTGGTTCAACTACTCACATTTCGTCGAGCAAGATACGTTGCCCCATTCCGTTTCAATCAGTTCCTCGCTCAGAAGACAGAAAATGAGGTGTTTGAGATTTGATTCAACCCCAGCTGAAAGCTCCCTCAATATACCTAATAGCGAATTCTTTGACCCATTCCATCAGCCTCTCCAGAGTTTTTAGTAAGAAGAAGGGGAGGTTGATACCGCTGAAGTCATTGGCCTAAACGTGGGAGCCCCTACCAATCTTCTGAATGAACATAACTCTGACTTGTCTACACGTCCCCGGGATGTAACCCAGTCTTATGCAGTTCGCAAAGAAAGATGCCAACTAGTTGCATGAAAGGTTTGAACGAATTGATCGCCAAGGTCAAATAGGTCAAATACCGACCACTTTAGCTAAAAGCTGCTATATAAATTAAACGATCAAAAACAAAAAAATAATAGTTGATACCCTTTCGTGCTAAAAAAATGCAGTTGTGAAGGGTATGAAAGTTAAGTTCACCCGAAGTTGAAGTTTTTTTTATTTAGATATGTCTTTATTCACTTAAAATCTGCGAAATCTCCTCAACCAAACCCATGAGCTCAGAATTTTGCCAGTTCTTTAATAATAACTTTCTTAAATTCTGCATTCAATTTGAGGAATTATAGGCAGCGTAGTTTCCTCTTTTCTGCACGAAGCGCTCCTGTCGAACGCTGTCAACTCTTCGTCTTCTTTTTCTGGCACTACTTAAATTGCAAGAACTAAAAGACGAGCACGTGCCTTCGCATACGAAAAGATGGACAACGTAACGTCATTATCGTTAAAAGAGAGCCGACAAGAGCAAATAAAATACATACGAATGGTTTAAAAGCAACAACAATAAGAACGATAACAAAAATAACGTGGTGATTTGTAAAAGCAAAGAGTGGGGAATGGGGCGAAAAAGGAAGCGAAAGAGAGGGAGAGAGTGAGTAGCTGAGTTGCTTGTTGCAACTAATGTGGTAATATATGTACATCTATAGTATATGTATGCATAAAAATTAGTATGGTGTGTTGAACACAATGCTCGCGACAGACTGCAGCAGCACGACAGTGAAGTGAAAATGGCATTGTGAATCCTACTACATGAACAAAACAACGCAGTTGTGCATTTTGCATGTACACAATTTCGTTGTGGCCATACTAATAAGTAAATAGGTAAATATTTTTGCTTTAAATCATCAATTGTTATTACAAATGATGTAACAGAGCTATTTTATGATTTTATTTGTAAAATAACGTCAGGTTTGTTAAAGCTGTGAATAATTTTACATTTTACATATTATCTCTATTTTCCATTCTACTGTCAACTCTACTGTCGTCCTACTGTCGTTGGCAAATATAGGATTAAATTGAAGTTAGCGAGAACGACAACTGTHGGCCTGCAGTCGTGTAGTCGTGCAGCTGTCAAAATAGGTCCGTCCATAAGAACGTGTGTATTTTAAGATTKGACAKATGTCGTTTGCAGTCTGTTGCGAGCATTGTGTTCAACACATAAATCTATATATATATATTTRCTCCATACATGCCTATGTGCTTATGTACGTATATACAAAAGTAGTGTTAAAATTTTGTTTCTGTTGTAGAAGTAGGTAAATAAAATAAGGAAATCAAAAATAACAAGTAATATGTATAATAAGATACACTAGAGTATATGCGTTTGTACGCCTACAAGTCCAACAGCAATGCAGAAATACATACCTATAATATTTTGYTAGTACCAACAACATCAAAAATGTATATATGTTGAACAAAAACAACAAATATTTTCGTTCCTAGATATTTCGTAGCGGCTTAATGCTACCTTCAATAGTTTTCCTTCCAGCTGCATGGAGTGTTGAGGGTYAAGTTGCTCATACCACAAGTAGCACACATAACTGCCAGCAACAACACACCGAGCACACAACCAGCAAGGAATCGCTCATAGCGCATAGGGAAGTGGTAGTTTCGGAGATAAACTATGACGTCGTTGCTGGTGTTATTGTTGTAGATATACTGTATTTGTTGTTGTAGGAAACTATTTGTATTTTTGTTGTAGCCGAAATATGTTGTTGTTGGTGTCGGAGAAATTTTCGTTTTTTGTTTTTGTTGCCACCGCCAGCTGCGCACGAATCGGCATACGAATGACGAACAGCGTATTGCATAAACGAGGTTAGGTAACGCCCCTATACGTGACTATCGGCACTAGCGGGCGGCACCCGATTGGCGCACACACAAGCCTCYGCTTTTGTATGTATATATGTGGGAGTATATGTACTTATTACGAAATATATAATTTAACTATAATTGCAGGCGCTGCTGAAGGCCGGGTAGTAGGGAGCATAGCTGTGTGTTGGCGTCACTCGGCTCGGGCTTCGCCTACAATATTTTGCAAGGGTTGTTCGTGCTGGCCCACTAGGAATTCGTAATGCAATTACAACAAAATCTAAAGATTCTCATTATGAGTTATGGTGTTTTTAGKGCTTGCCGCGGTCGGCATTTTAGGTAATTAAAGGAGAGTTGTAAATTTGGCATAACAGACTTTGAGCTGGTCAGTTKAAAAACTAATTAGTACTAGAAATTTCTTGAAATTAAAATTTTCTACCGTTATAATATTTTTTTTTCTTTATAAATATTTTTTATTTCAAAATCTTGACTATTTAATTCCAAAATAGAGAAATATTTAGCGTGACACTCTTCAACTACTCCATTACTCAACTCATCACTCACCTACTCCCTCATTTCCCATTCGTCGGCTTTCAAGCGCCTTTTCACAAATTTTATATGCCACTTATTTTGTGGTAACGTGAAAAAAGTTTTATTTTTCTCAAGTAAAGCAATGACCTTTGACCCTTGCGTTGTTGYATTACATGACAAACTATGAACTTTGTCAGAGCTTTTTTTAATATTTCCCTCAACAAGAAATCAAACTTATTTCCCATTCGATTTTGCAAGTATATTGAAAAAGTTATCTGAAGTGTYTGGCCAAGCATTTGCACCSAACTTGGTTATAAATGGCATGCTTGACCGCTCTCCTSCTTWCCCCTTCCACAAACGCACGTGAACGCTCTTCAATCAAAMTAGTCTGTTGCCATAACTTACAACATTTTCTACACCCTTATCCCCATARYTTATTTTGTTCTGTTCATCTTATGTATTTTAATTTATTTCAAGTGCGTTTTAAATCAGTTTTATTGAGCAACAAACTTCGGCGCCTTCAAATACTTTCAAGAACCACTTCAGCCGTACATTTTACCTATGATAACTAGCAAATAACTGCACGTATATTTCTCCTTCCATCAAACTCGTGTTCTATTAGTATTCGGTCTGTCCTAGCGCATTGCCCAACCAAGGATAGACGGAGGGACATGTATCGCACACATTCATATAACGTGTCTCCCCCGTCCCCATTTTCCGGAGTCCACAGTTGCGTTTTATGCATGTKGTATTCGGTTTTTTCGGACAACCTGGGAAGGGTTTACCCAGGGAGGGATGTTTCATGTAGTGTATAACGCCTGAAGCGGTGGTTAGGTAGACGTCGGGTAGCGTGTTCACAYATAGAAGAAATCTGTAAGAAGACATTGGTTGGCAAAAGTTATAAAAAATAATATTCTTGTTTTGTTTTAGGTAACTCTGGCTCTCTGAAAGGTATTAAGCGCTCTCACGTTGAGCTACTTCCATGATAATACATACAGGTTTTTATTTTATATATATAGGATGTAAGAATAATATGGAAGAATCCAAGAAATAAGGTTTAATATCTTATATTGAGAAAGTTTCTACTCTATCAGGTACTATAAAGAAAATTTTATTGGATCATTCACTAATTCTATCTGATTACCACACAAGTCCATGTATATCGAAACCCGGGGGAATATAACAGTGCCAAAGAGATAGGTTAGGTTATGATGTTGATCCTACTAGGGATCTCACTTAGACAGCTTAGAATGTCGGTCCGTTGTGCTAATCAAAATAATATATAATGGATCTCAAGGCACTTAAAAATCGACCAGCCGCTTTCAAATTTATTTATATGACTAATGGCGATTCCGGCTATGTCTTCAGATTCCCCGAAGGTACAACAGGAAATATGTTTCAACCTTAGTCTTGAAAGGACTGGATAAGGGATGGAAAACTGCCTAAATGTTTCCACCACACCTTTCTATATACGACTTTGGCTACTTGCGCCCGTCAAGATTTTTAGACCAGCCGCATGAATATTGTATAACGTTYAGTAGTAACCCCTACGATTGCAACAAGATAGTCTTTGCTAAGGCCAAGTAGTTCAAAAGCTCTTCTGTATTTTACTCTACGCCAAAAGGATATTACAGTCGAAGAGGAACGGGTTGGTGACAAGTGCCTTCTACGCGCATGAGAGGTCTATTGGTCTAGTGCTAGAACCCAACATACTAATAAAGATTCAACTCGGTCCCATTTCAATGTAAGCASAACAAATGTGAGAACTCTCTCTAATGAATCGGCTTTGCAGTTGCCAGCGACTTCTGTATGACTAAACACACAAATGAGTATGTTGAAGAAGTGGCTTGATGTTATTTCAAGTGAGATTGTACATTGCTTGACTAGCTTTGAGCGCATAGTTAGCGAGCACAACGCTGATATTGCCGATCTGCTATGGGAGAAATGATCACCACTCTGAAAGAGGCTGCACTACGTAGCAGTATGTTTTTATCCAGTCTCTGTCAAAGACTCAATAAAAAACGTTTTTTTAAACATACACAGCACACAAAGGGTTAGCTTCAATCACTTCAGTATCCCAAAACTGCTACCTACTTTCTGAAAGCCTCAAAATAATGCCGTCCACGCTGGAACCAAGCCGCATGCAGATACATGCCGAATGGTGCACGATTACCATCATAATGCCTTTTAAAGTTGTTCACCATCCATTCGAACAAAGTATCTACTTCATCCTTCGGTGGAAATATGCAGCCATCAATCATGGCACAGCTATAGCCAGCAGTGTCAAGCCAAGTGACCATTGGACTGACCCAAAATCCTGGAATCGCAGCATTCGGACATGGACCAATCTGGCAATCTTGCGTCGAACGATAGTCGAGCGTATAGGGCCACATGGGAGGGTTACGTTGCGATGGCCACGAGCTATCGTATAGGAGCCCTAAACGCTTAGCAGCCTCATAGGTATTATTTCCAGAGATCTGTAGGAATGGTAAACGCACACCGCGTATATGTTTACGATTCACTTTGGCGAATTTCACCAACATTTCAATTTGTTGACCGAATTCAGCCATCAGAAGTTCCACATCTGCCTCACGCCAGTAGTCTGTGCCGGAGCCGTGCGTAACCGAATGCAACGCTATCTCATGACCTTGTTGGTAGAGKGCATTCACCAGTGCATAATCGGTGTACTCGTGTGAGACGAAAAAGGTGCCGCGCACACTGCAGTTATCCGGATTTACTAGTCCATCGAAGAGCTGCTGATACTGCTCATAGTTAATGACATTCACAGCATCATCGAAGGTCACCGTGATAAGCTGAATGGTTTAATATGCAAATGTAAAAAAAAAAAAAATAGATATCACTGAAAATTTTGCGTGTTTTCTACCGTACAGACCTGTGGTATTTCCTTTACGTGTTCTTTGAAGTCGGCGCTGGGTAAGCGTAGGCCCGAACAACGGCAATTCGGCAGCTGACACTTCTCGATATTGCAATGACTTGCTTTTTTAAGCGGCAGAAAACTGCCGGTGGCATTCTCTTCGCATTGCACCAGCACTGCACTCAAGACAATAAGTAGAATTGCTGCRGAAGTTGTTTTCTCTAACATAGCTACGACTTCTAAATTCTTCTTTGCGATTGCCGTGCACTCTTTTATGCTTTCGCGAACGCTGTTGAAATATTGTTGTGCCAATATCTTATCATCGTCGATAATTTGCTAATGATKTTGTCACCTAATGTTCGACATAAGTAATGTGTTTGTTGTAGTACAAGAATCATTTGTTCAGAATCTTGTAAATTAATTGTGCTAATTAGTGCAAAATTTTTAGCGCCCTTTTCTTCTGATGATTTTTCAATACGTATTTATTCTAATTATGGTGACTAATATGTGTMGGAAATAGCTCTCCGAAGTTAATGTTTCCTTTCTGAACATTAGCAAGCGGTTACGTCAAGAACATAGAGACTAGGTCAAAGAAAACGCTTTCTTTGGCTTATTCTCTATGTTCTTGAGGTCTCGCTACTTAAATACTTGTATATTAGAACGCATACCCTTATTTCCCACCAATTCCGAGAGACGGATGAGATTTCTGCTATTTTTGAAAGTTTTCAGATTTTCATTGAGGTTTTGAGTCCAGGTGGTTTCAGATTTAGTAATTTCAGATTCCCTGTAAGTTCAAAGAACTTGTATACTTTTGAGGCATCGTCTTCGTCTATTGACTCATATTACTTTCCCCTAAAAATAAGCGAGCTTTTAGGTTATGAGATCCGCGTTGAGTCTTTAAATGACTCTGCTTTAAGTCAGTGCGTGAAAGCTTCCAGCCTAAATCTTCCTCTCAAACGACACGATATCGAAAAATACTCGCATTTTGTTTACCTAATTCCGGAAGATTTTTCTGTGTTATATTTTTCGYTTCATGATATGAAATACTTTTAGAAAATATTAAAAGCTTTAGGTTAACAAAATACAACAAAATTCAAAATATTTACAAATATTACCTTCATTGTATTATAGAACTTTTCAAATAACTTAAGCCTTTTTAAAAGTGATATTATTATGGATTTTATCTGTTTCGAGTGCGTCTTTACTCCACACTTTTCCATTTCTTAAAACTTTATTTCGCTTTTCTCAAAATAACTATCTGTTCTAATTTTCTACAAAATTTATGAAGACAAATGATCCTCTCCAGCAAACTGTCATAAACCATGTGACATCTAAAGCTCTGAATAAGCACATGAAATAAAATTTGTTGAGCTTTCAAAGATTAGCGCGGACACCAACCACAATTTATAAAAAAAAACACACCGAAATAAGTAAACGTGATGAATGAGTTTCTCACAGTAAAAAGGGGACGAAAATTTAGAAAAGTTACGCTGAATTGTTTACGAAATAGTGGGGTGAACCAAAAATAGTGAGGCGATGAGTTTGTTAGGGTAGCATTAGTAAACAAAGAGTGTGAGACACTCACCTCTCATTAATCGCCTCAAGTTTGTAATGAACCTTGCACCTTGCACAGAAAAATTATCAGAATAATGATATTCTTTATTAGTTTTAGTCACTTGTACTATAAAGTGTGGAAACTTAAGAAGTGGTTATTAACTTAATCGGTATATATTGCATTGTTTTCTAGTTTCTATTGTAGTGGTGGTTCAAGAAGCTCTCAGCATCAGATTACCACAAACAAACTTCTGTGTACTTTAAAACAAGAAAAAATACATAAATAGTATCTCTCATTACAACAAAAAAGTATTTGTTACAAAATATAARAGTCAACTGGCGAATTATGAGTTTACGTGAGCGCAGAGCTGAGCACTTCTTTGTCCATCTTTTATTTATACCAGAGCATTTTTATTATTATGCACGWGGACATTTGCAAAAACAAAAGTAGTTCTTATTTTAGCAAGTTTAGTGCATGGCCAACTGTCACGATAACGTAATTTCTTCTAAAACATTTGGGTAAACCTTAAGTGAGTTGAAAAAACAGCGGAAGACGAAGAATGGAAGAAAGCAGAAACGTTTAGTTTGTGTTAGCGTTGTTGGAAGACGTGATGAATTACGCTTGCTTGCAGTGCGAGCGACTAATAAGCTGCAGTTAAGGCGCACTTAAGTTGCACTTAAGTGACCTCTAACAAGCTTTCGAGTTAGTTAAGTAGTCTAAAGGGTGCGCTGGCACACTTGTGGGTATAGAGTGAAGATTTTGTGAGGCAACTAATGGTTGAATGGATTAAAATTTAGAAATGAGAGATGAGCAAAGTTTGCTGACTATTTTTGGGATTAAAAGAGAGAGGAGAGATAAAGTAAACAAGAATTTTAAGGAAAAAAAAAGACCGCGAGTCCTAACCGAACTACTTTCCTAAAACATGTACCATTATTCTTTGATTCCATAACAATGGGAGCTTGTATCTAGAAACCAAATTAGTAAGAAGAGGTCAATACAAATTAACCGAGCGATAAATTTTACGGCAATTTCCTCGAGCGCTGTCATAAAATGAATTRAGACGATAAGTGAGTGAGTAAAAATTGCATCATTTATTGATCTTAATCTAAGGAGAAAGGTTCTTCCAACTTTCAGAACGAGCGCTGGTATTGCCGATCTGCTATCTTTCGAAAAGAGGCTGCACTTCGTARCAGAACATCTCCCGCCACTTTAACAGCCCCCACTTTTGCCTGAAAAACATTATATTGAACAGGTAGTCAGTCTGAAGCTGATTTTGACCATTAAATTTTTGTTCGCAGCCTCGGCCCATCCCTGACAAAGCTCAYTGAGCTTCTCGAGCGTCTCTTTTTCATCCACATTCCTCGTCAGTATGTGCGCACGTCTAAGCTCTTTAGTTTTCAGGTATAAGCTTGAAGTAAGAGAGAATATCGGCGGTGCAGGTTTCGTTCAATTTAAAAGTTCTCTCGCCAATCCATTTACAGCTGAAGACAAATTAGTTAGTCCAAAAATAATTATATGGATTCCATGACAGAAAATTTTTAGACGACTTTCAGAAATGAATATTTAAGGAGCTCATCTTAAGAGTGTACCTAATATAATGATTAGAATGAYGAATTATGATAAAGACGGTATTTTCGGACAAAAACTTTATTATTGCTGCTCAAAACTGCAACCTTCTATGGATCATTACGGAGGCGATCACGGTTTCAAGGGGATGATAATATAGAATCGGTGGAAAACGATGTTTGTAGTGCATAATGAATGACGCTTGAAGCAATCGGATAATAATAATGGCTTAGCCAAATCCAAACCACAGAACGTCGCATCTCGTGAGGTACAAATCGGTCTGACAAAACGAAGATTATAATCGTATAATTTCCTTAAGTTAACTGGCTGCTGTTTATAAATAAWGATTGCATCTCTTCTTCATTCTTCCTTTTTATACTCACAAACCTCAAATAATAGTTATAATAGAGATTCATATACAAAAAGGGCGAAAGATAGAGCATAGAAACCTCTAAACCTAAAACACTTGAGTTTTGCTGAGTTTTAAAGCATCTCGAACCAATTTTGAAAAATTAACTTAGTTGAATAAGTTCGAAAAACCCCATAAACAGTATTTACACCAAAATAAAGAAATAAATTTAATTCCACGCCGTCTGACAGGCGTACAAATGGAAATTCTACGCTAAATGCATTATGCCCTGAAATTTCCAGTCATGGAGGTGACTGCATTACTACTACCCCGCTCGACGTTCTTGCTATTAACCCCGCCATGTCAGCCGTTGTTTTCTCTTCCTTATTTACTCCGTGCACTCAAGTCACGTACGCGTGCGTGTCGCACTCGCTCACGAACGAATTTCTTATGAGTATTTGTTCGAGGCAAGAAGTCTTCGCTGCTCCCACACAAGCACATCCTTTCTCCGGGCCGCCACTTTATAAAAGTCAACCTRCCAAATGTGCATATTCGTGTACTCGAACTCGCACGTGTATGTGTGCGTTGACTTGGCTGCGTGTCACGCACGTCTCTTGGCTTGTGCAACTAAATTAAATGCAAAATTCCATTTGTCGCCCGAAAGCAGCGCAAAGGTGCACATCTTCGGAGACCGCGTTCGTTGCAGCTTCTCCTTGAATTGGGCTTCTTAAGGCCACTCAAGACCGGTAATGTGGAAAAATKTTGGGTCCATTCGGAAGGCTGCTTCGATTAAGCTGCGATGGGAAGCCAGAAACAAGCTGGACGTGCTGGCATGCCAAACTGATTGATTACAAACTAGAAAAGTATATGTATACAACATATAGAAAATCATAGACAAATTTGGAACACTACTCTCTCATCTACTTGAGAGATGTAAATGGTAAACAGTAAGTGGCAGCTCTCATGCTCACAGTATAGATAAAGGCACCACAGTAAAGGATGATACTAGTTAAAATATATTTTTCATATCTTAGATTTGATGCACTTTTGTTTTAAAATTGTAGGTTTTGTATATGTTAAATATATACAATATATAATTTATAATAAAACAGCAGCAAACTGGGAATCTTTCAGAAAGCTTACTATTTTAGATGTTATTGTAGAGTTGCCAAMTGTACAAAATTTTTCTTAAAAAAATTCACCCTAAATTAAACTAAATTGAACTAACCAGAGGTATAATTTGACTTACAGTTTAATATGCCTTTGAAGAATTGCAACTTATTTGCCACCAATTCATTAATTTCAATTAAGAAAGAARCAAATCTTTAATACTGGTAAGAAATTAAAAAGAACCTGCAAGGCTTAAGCTAATTATACTCTGAACAGGGTTTATTAAGTTTGCCACGAAATTTGTAACAYCCAAAAGGAAGCGYYSGAGACCCTATATAGTATATGTACTGTACTATATATAAATGATCAGTATGTTGAGCTGAGTCSATTTAGCCATGTCCGTSTGYMTGTCTGTCTGTCCGGCTGTATATATACGAACTAGTCACTCAGTTTTTAAGATATCGTTTTGAAATTTTGCAAACGTTATTTTCTCATCAAGAAGCTGMTCATTTGTCGGAACTGCCGATATCGGACCACTATAACATATAACTGCTATTCAAACGAAATGCTCGGAATCAAGTTCTGTTATGGAAAACTTTCACATTTGACAATGTATCTACACAAAAGTTGGCACTGGTTATTTTCTAAGATAGTAATGTAATATAAGAATAAATTATTCAGGTCGGATTACTATAACATATGGCTGCCATACAAAMTGTACACATAGCTACTAAGGGAAATGCACCAGTGAAGGGTATATTAGCTTCGGTGCAGCCGAAGTCAACGTTTTTTCTTGTTTTTATTTCAATTTAAATATATTATGGTTAATTTTAAAAAATTTATAAACAACATCACAATACATTTACATATATACTTACAATATACTTATTTATATTACATAGGTTGCCTTTTATATTTCGGTATTAGAAAACAAAAACTATTTAAATTTGTTAATTTTTTTTCAAAATGTTCTCCATTAAGATCTATATTCTTTTGCAAGCGTTTAAGACAATTGTCGAAACAATTTTTCCAGCCTGGCTGAGGTATCTCCAAAATATGCGTTCTAAACGCATCAACCGCCTCTTCCGATGTGGAAAAACGTTGACCTACGGGGTCAAGTAAAAAGAAGTCATTCGTTCCCAAGTCAGAACTAACGATGGTCAGACAGATGACTGTGTATCACTTAGAATTTAGTGTACCGCGTTGTTCTAATGGTATGATTGTGATCTATCCACTTTTGTGCGATTCGACTTGAAATACTTGAAACACCCATTCAGTCGACTGTTGGGTCCTTTCCGGCTCAAGCGCATAAATCACGTTTAATCATCCCTCACAATTTCAGAGGCGTGTTTCGAAACACAGCTTAAGCATTTTTCAACAACTCTTACCACCAATCGACACGAGCATTTCTTAACGGGATCGACAAATTGTGTAAGTTCCAGCGTGAAGAATTTTTTKTTCACTTAAATGTCCACGCAATATTGAATGTTTGCTGGTCCTATTAAAGTCCATAGTTACCTCTATTTTCGATAGGTCACATGGCGATCTTGCAATATTAGTTTGTGCACGGGTCATTAGATTCCGGAATAACAACGTGTTATTAATGAAATTCGTGTTTGAGGATCTCCAAYCTCCATTGAATTCGCCATACCGTCGATAACCACTAGTCTCTGATGGAGCTTCACCGCSAAAAACTGAACTCAGTTCATCGATATCTTGTTGCWGAGTTTATCCACGTCGAAACTTGTAAAAAAAAATCGCTCAAAAAAGTTCGCAGTTTATTTTTTGGCCGAGAAGCATATTGCAMGTTACTGTAAGCAACACAAATRGCGTTCGTTTGTYAAAACATTCTGAGTACGTATAACATAAAAATGKCAAACTTTATGATGGAAWTGTGWGTTACCAGAYYGCAGCACTAGGGTTGCCAAATATGAAAATATARAAGYCAACAYACTTGTAATAAKAAGGGAATAMATTATSCAAGCTTAATAATAGTTACTTTATGTTGAAATAGATTTGTTTATGTTTTTATTAAATATTTTAATATACATAAATATTTTAGATTTGCTAGTCATTTGAGTAGTAGCTCTCCTTTTCATACCCCAAGTCAAACCAAYTAACTGTTTAACTATACATAAAGGCTCGAAATCCTTTGCCTTCAAGGTATTCGCTGAAATGATATTATCTTTACACCACGTATAGCGTATCGATGTGGTTGAAGTGTATTTGCACACAAAATCTTTCTGCACGCATACCCAGGCGTCCACATATCCCCCAACCAGATACTGTCATTTTGCTACTGATAAATGATGTGGAATTATGTTTCGCCGTGAGGCGCTTAATTAACTCATTCAACTGCAACACTCTGGCTGCAACACACATAGGATACACCGTTACATATTCATACTCACATATGAGGGTAACTGTAGACTGTAGAAAGTGGGAAGGATAGTCGAGGTCGTGGAATAGATATGCAATTTATTGTAAATGGAGGAWGAGCACTGAAGGCGAAGGTGAATGTCGTAAGCTGAGGTGAAAGGTGAGCTACAAGTAGGATATGAAAGTAATATTAACACAATTCAGAAATGCAACCTGTTGGAGTAGCATAGTTAAAGGCGCATAGAGTCATTAGTAGGGTCTCAGAGTAAAAAAATGAGAAACATCGAGAGTAACGGTCGATTCTGTGGATGACACTTTCAGAATCTGTGCTCATACATAGCTCTTTAGGATTCCTCGTTGCATCGTTGAAATGATAGTAATGGTCAACAAMTTTACGTACTTATGTCCCACACTTCGCATTAATCAATGGATTTATTGAGAGAMCACCTCAGTGAGCTGATAATTCCACTTTTTCGGCGGATTGATAGGCCACCAAGTTCGTGTGATATCAAGCCTGTAGATATTTTCTGTGGGCATATGTAAAGTATAAAGTCTATTTGGACAATCCTGCTTCAATTCAGACTGTGGTCGCCATAACATCACACRTGTCATTCGCCAGTCGAAATACTCTAACGATCCATCGAATATTGGACTTAGTCGATGGACCGTCTAAGACGAAACCGCTGACAACATCTCATAGAGATAATTTTCAAAAAATAAATGCAAAACAATGTTCATTTATTTTAAAGTTTCTGCGTTTTTATTTTAAAAAAGTAGGGAACCTTATTGTTAGTAATTTAAGATTTTGCTAAACATATTTACACTTTTTGATAGCTGTCTGGAAAGCAGGAGCAAGTCTACAAACAGAAACTATTTCCACAACTTTCTAATATTTGAAACATCRATCAAAAATGTATGTTTATAACACACTCAACTTTCTAATAAATATCGGATCAAGCCGTTATTCACGTCAATTTTTGATCTGGGTAATAAATTMACCATGAAAACGAAAATTTTAAGTGCAAAGAGTTTATACTATGAGGTTCCTTTATACATTATGCAGAAGACTGCAGGAAAATTTCTAAATTAGCATGGCGCAGACGGGGTAAACTGAAGAGGCTGCCACTATTAGTCTAATGTTCATAATAGTRCATGAAAGCTCGACTAAAATACTTAAGAGTTTAATACACACTTCACAAAATAATTGTATATGTCACTATTTATTACCGATTTTGCATGAAATACTAAATTTATTAATGGAAAAAATTCAACAAAATTTTGTTACAATGGAGGCACTTTACAACAACACTTGTATTTTTTTGTAAAACAAATTTTAATAAATTTCTTTCTTTTGTATTAACATTTTTAAGCCGGATAACGGCAGCGTCCGGCTGCAAAGACACGTCCTTTGGTGCAGGCATATCCATGGACTTGCAACAACACCAACATAATGAAGGCAATCCAAAGGAAACTGCTAAGCCAAAATGAGCGATTATATTGTTTGTTGTTGTAAATGCACCAGCTGCTCTGGTGAGAACTGCGGTTAACAAGCATCCTGTCGAGCCAAATGTTGTACGGCTGTAGGTGAAGCTGCTGAGGCAGGTGTAGTATGGAGTTACAAAAGGATGGATTGAAGTTGCAAAGGCTGATTTTTTAAATTTTTTCTCGATGTATTTTTATCTGTGAATAATTTTTTTTTACAATTTTCATAGAACTGTTTTTTAATTACTTTTTTTTCTCTCTCTTTAGCACTTGCCACTTCGCGTTTCGCTTTACAACTAATTGTTGCTTTTCGCTAACCGTTTTCATTTAAATGCCTTTAGGCCGGCCATAAGCCGTTAGTTGCTAGTACTCGCATTGTGGGYGTCGCACACCCCTCTTTGTCAACTGTAACTAATGCTTGGTGTTTACAACAAAATATTTGTAGTTTGTACTATTGTGATCCTTGCTTGTACTTAATTAGAATTTCCACTTTAGTGTGATTAAACGTATTAACTATAACTATCGCATCCCAAGGGTGYTGTATATCTACGTATTTACAACTTTTTTTCGTGCCAACTTAAGGTGTGTTCCGACGCCGCAAATAAAGTGCTTTCGCACAGAACGCTTTTCGAAAGTGCTTGCATTAGAGGTTGCTCTATGCAACTGAGCTTTGTTTCAACTGAAAAATTTATTATTTTTTTACCGATCTTCCTTGGGTGCTTTAGAAATATTTAATGCCAATCATTAATACAAGTTTATATTAGTTGCTTGTTCGATTCCCCACTTTCCCAGAAGTTTGGAATAGATGACGACTTTCGGTGGAAAAATTAATGCAAATTTTACATAAAATAAAGTATAATATAAGGAAAAAATATTAATTTCCGAAGCGAAATAACTTTAAAACCAGTCTTGTAAAGCAAATAAATGAATTCCAGGAAATATTTTTGACATATGGTTTTCCAGAAGAAACACTTAAAAAGAATATCGTTTAATGTTATAACCAAAACTTTAACTTTACTATGAAGAGAATTATTTGCCTTTATATTATAAAAACGATTTCTCAACAATCTTGGTGAGAGCCCATTCACATCATTATACCTTGAACAAGGAATATTAATTTTGCTAAGATCTTTGCAATATCCAAAATCAAATATTAGAGACCCTATAAGGCATGTATGCATTGAGATAAAAAGCCCCGAAAATTTTAATTAAATTCCCCATTTAAATGGTATCACAAAAAAAAAACTATTTTGCTTAGTTGGTCAATCAGATATTTACATTATCTACTTAAGTCGGTACACGTCAGTAGTGCGTTGCGATTTTTACAATGGATAAAAATATCGAACAAAGATTCTGTCTAATTTTTTTATTTCTAACCTAATTTAGTATGCGAAATCATTGCGAATGTTGAAGAAGGCTTAGGTGATTCAGTTTTATTAAAAACACAAACCCACGAGTGATACCAAGCCTTCAAAGAYAGTAGACAAGCTCCGTTTTRGTTGACCTTCGACCTMTACAACTGCGRAAAATATTAGTGAAAGATATGKTRCTCGAWAATCGTGTGGCAAGWGTTAAAGATATGTCAARCGAGATCAATATCTCTCGYGATTCCGTTCGAATGAGTTTKRTGGAAACGGGTTCTTACTCGGCCGSSCRGAATTRTGAAAGAATAATTCATGAATTTAACAAGATGATAATGCCATCGCATCGAGCMACGGTTTGGACCGACTGTWAAGTCAAAAGCGCAATGAATAYCWTCGAGCAATCACCRTATTCACCAAATTTTTTCACGTTCCCCAGACTGAAATTTCCGTTCCGTGGAACCCGTTTTTGATCGATCTAAGATATAAAACAAAATTCGTTGAAGGAGCTGTAGGTGATCCGAAAAAGCGAAATATAAAAAGTGTTTCGAAGACTGGAAAAATCTTTGGCATACATGTATTACATATTATTTATAAATATATGAATCATCGGCGTGACGAGCTAAATCTTTTTAGCCTTGTATGTCAGTCGCGWTTGTTTATACGCAGTAGTCTCTCAATTTTAAAATTTTTGAGATATCGGTATGAAGTTCTGCACAGTTTTTTTCTCGCCAAAAAGCTGTACATATGTCGGCACGGCCGATATCGGACAACTGTAGCATTTATATGCCATAGAAATTGAACGAACGGAATAAAGTTTTGTATGAACAGCCTTTCCATTTGACTAAATATACTATTTAGATCGAGTACTATAGCATACAGCTGCTTTTACTGATCAAAGATCTTGTAACGAATCTTTTATATTTATGAGGGGYTTTATAGCTTGATGCAACCGAAGTGAACGTTTTTTCTTCTTCTTCATTGAGCTTGTAATCAATTTCGCGCTGATAATACTTTGAACGAAACTAGCTTTATAGTTTATTCTTCTGTCACAGAGTCTATAAATACATACATATGCTTATATACATTTCTATGTATCGATGTGTGTCTGTATAGGCATTAGTTGTATTGTATTAAAGCTTGTATGAGATTGACCGCTTGATGATGTATCTTTAAGTAGAAGTAATTATTTAAGTGGAAGAATGAATCTGGGTAGATTGACGATAGACAATAGAGCGTTAAGTGCAACAACGGTGTGCKATCAAGTGCAATACTGTGGCAACGACATTTGGATTGTAAATAAAAATACGGAAAAAAATAGATTTATGGTGTCATTTTCCATTCTTCGGAAGAATTGCTCATATGCAGCTGCATTTAATTGAAGCTCTTTTCACTAGTTAAAAATTACAAAAAATCCCACTTTTTTGTTAACATTTTTTTTATTGTGGTTTTTTTTTTTTTTGCCTCCCTTGCATTCTCCATGCCCACTCACTGGCGGAACTGCGCGAACTAAAAATAAATTTCGAATAAAAGTTGTATTATGCTTTTGATTAGGAATGATGATTGTGCAAGCCGAGCGTGCAAGCTAAATATTTTCGATCGGCGGAGATCAGTGCGAAAGTGACAGTTGATGGGTGAGCGTCGCGTCCAGCGCAACACCGCACGGCAGACACACTTGAAGCGAGCGGCGACGCGATAAGTAAAAGCGAACATACGAAAGAATAAAAGTTAACACGCAAACAAATACAGCAGCAAAMAAAAAGAAAAAAACACAACAAATAGAAACAATTTCGTGTAAACAAACAAGCAAAATYAATTTAATAACAATAAAAAGGTTAAGAAAAAAAGGTGTCACGTTACAATAATGCTGTCATCAAAGTCATCTGTGTGTTTGTTCTTGTTGTTGTCGATTGCAACACTATTGCCAACAACAACAACGACGACACCGGCAACCACAATGAAAACAACAACAAAKAAATCATTGCAAAGCAACCCGACAAATCCGCAGAATATTGAAGATTACGGCAAAAGCGGTAATTACCTTTAACGATTGCATTTAAAGGGTATTATTTATTCTTTTGCGATGGTGAGAACATGCATRGAGATGCTGTTCCGCTTGGAAACGACAAAATGTTTCTGGTTTTTTCTGGAAGAAATATAGTTTTCTGAGGGGTTTCTCAAACGTCGAGAACGATACCGCATGATCCAACGAAGAAATGGAAGTTTCCAACAAGCCTCAAAACCCATTGGTTGCCTAATAGCAGCACTAGAGTGTAAATCTGAGACTTAAYTTGTAGCTAAAAAATCTCTTTATTTACTATTGCGTTCGGAAGTAGGGCTTTATCATTTCATTACTCTTTCCTTGGACGGAAGCATGAATAGAGTATTCTGGGAAATCTTTTTTTAGAAGTGGAAAAACTCCAGTCAGTCATTAATTCGCCGGAAACTAATACCTCGCAGATGAAATAACTATGGAAATAGCAGTGAAACATGTTTCGAAAAGTACCAGGATGTGTCAGTATTAGTTTTTAACAACATTCATTATTCAATCTCAGTTTGGGAAATARGAAAAATTCACACGGAGCCAAATCCGGAGAGTTCGATTGTATTCACTGCGTTTTTGGTTTCAAATTCGGTCACAATAGGAACTCCTTGTTGACCTTCTGTCTCTGTGGAACAAGTTCATGATATACCAAACTACGAATATCAAAAAAAAAAATATTATAATAATAATGGATATCACCTTGGTTTTAGAGCACATTTAGTGTGGTTTTTTTGTTTCKGGTCGTTTTTTTCTTTTTCTCTTGTAAATAAATTGGTTGAGAGATCACTCTCATATTTGGCACAGTATTTAAATGATTTTTTGAGGACTTTTTTGGGAGGGTAAGCAATAATTGATTAAAGCGAAATGCGTAGCGTTCATAATCATATATTTARACATCATTCACAAATTTTTTGGATACGAAATCTTTGATAGTTTTTGGGAAACAATTGCATTTGTCAGACGGCGGGCAGGATGCAGGTCGCAATTCCTATCAGAAACAAAAAATTCAAAGAGATTCATGTTTTTTAATAATTTAACTTCTAGTTAAACTAAGAAAATTCCAAAGAAAAAAAGTAAAATATTACAATCTTTTTAATAATTGAAGAAAAGTAGTTTTTGACMAAAAAAAAATTATTTTATGTTGTTTAAAAATATGTCCACACATGACTTTTCTTAGTTTTTTTTTTAATTCAAATAGAAGATAATTTTATGCCAAAGATAAGAAACTTTGCMCCAATTCAAATCGTAAAAATTAATAACCGAGAAATCGCGCATCAAAGTTTTCGCTTTCTGCCCAAGTGCTACTAGATCTGCTATACGCTCGGTCACTATTTCCCTTCAAGCTTCGAAAATATTGCGAATTGCTATCTATAACTTTGGGGACATATTCTTAGATATTTTTTTAAGCTTCTAAAGAACGTTCCCCTTTAAGGACAGTCCGATATCTTAGCAAAATAAATTTTTCTGAAATATATTTTAAACATTAATTACAATTTCCGGTTTTTTTTTCTTTTGTCTAAATATATAACAAAACCTGATACTCTCCGCACAGACATATTGCTAATGTATCTGCAAACAACATCTGCTGGGATCTTTTTGCCTACAATACTCTCGCTGATGCATTACCCGAACCAGGTTCAATTAAAAAGTCCAAGTTTAATAGAAATGCAATTCTTAAACTACAGTGATCACTKTCGACTTCGTTTATCATACCTATAGCAATTGCTTACGGGATATTGCTGTTGATAAAGACTTAAGCCCGATATACTGAATTTTGTTATCTTTAATTTTAATTTTAATTTTAATTGTTCCAATGAAATGTTGTCTTCTCCGGCCCAAACTCTGCTCGAGTACTCAACGATGGAAACTATAAAACGAACAGCAGCTGAAAGCGTTTTTTCATTGTGAATCTGTCTGTGCATCATCTTCTTTACCATTAATATGATCTGAAGCCTGAAAATACCTGATTTTCAAACGATTTCGGTCCATTGAAAAATTTGACTTCCGGTTTAGGTGGAGTTAACCTTAATCCTAAAAATAAATTATGCTTAAATGACAGCATTGCATGTAAATAATAATAGAAGTATATCCTTCCATTTAGTTGACGATAGAGAAATGGTTTAAAAAAAAATCGGTTTATTTTCATATTCACCACACAAATTTTCTCTGTGGAGAAATTGTAGATTTCTAAGGTTACAAGTGCCAGATTGCAATTTGTCTATTAGCACGAGTTTAGCTATAGTTCGGCTAATCAGCTCATTACCAAAAAAATGCTTTCGGCTGTGGTGATTTTGTGGCTTTATAGGGTTCTAAGTATCAGATTAATTGAAATAAAAGTACTTCGAATATTAAAACTATTTTTTTTTATACATTCAATTTTAATTATTTCTCTTTATTTTTAGTGAAAATCATTTTCCCAAACAATAACGATTCCGAGGACAACAGCAAATTCGATGTTTATGGTTTGAAGACAACACCACCGCCACCAAATCAGGAGGAAGTGAAAATAGAAGATAAAATTGCCMCTACTGAAGCAACCATTAATACAACTATGAAATCAACAACGGGTGMCAGTGATTCTGTTTCGAATTCCACTGTAAAATCATTTGACAACCGTATCGGTGTTCTAAATCTGGCACCACACTGTCCGGAGGGAACCGTGATAGTGAATCAGCGCTGTCATAAATCAGCATAATGATAGAAAAAGTGAATTTACATACGTAAAAATATGATACTTTTATTAAAACTTCGAAATAAATTTAGATTACTTTTAATTCAATTTTGTGTAAAGATTAGAAATGTCGCAAATTAGATTTTTGCAGTCAAATTTCGATGATTGGMAAAAGCCTTGACATAAGTGTATTGAGGAAAGGGAAATCACTTCGAGAGGATTTTGAAGAATAAATTCCGAATTTTAAAATAATTAACAAAAAGTAGTAAGATTTTGCTACTTTTTGTTCATAGTACTTAGTACGTACTGAAGAAGCGTAGACGATGAGCTGCTGCTCACCGCAAGAGGTAAAAGAGAAATACTCTTTTMAACAATGTAATTGTCATCACAAAGTACACACTAATATTTTCGGTACAATGAACTTTTATTTACCTTTYTTCTTCATTATTTGTGTGTAATTATAAAAAAATGTATGTTATAACTCAACAGTTTGTACTTCAGTGTTTAGGTAGTGGCTTTTGACTGGACAGCTAATGCCCTCCGTTATAATGTTAGTGGAGCACAAATGAAATCTACAACGTATATTACGATATATTCAAAAGCTATTTGTTGTTTTCTAAGTGTAATTTTTACTTTTTTTATTGTATACAATAATATTGTATACAATACAAATAATTGTTTTTACTTTTATTTACATTTCATACACATATTTGTTTTCTTTATTTTTATCTAGTTTCTTTTATTATTACTTCTTTGAAAATAGAAGTTAGAGACTACTTGTGGACTGACTGACTCTTGCGGCGAATGCTCACTGTTTACGACTCTTGAAATTTTATCGAGCATATCTTAATTATACCACAACTTTTTTGAMTTCATCAAAGTCTCAATCCGTCAATCGTTTGGAATATTAAAAATGGAAATAATAGATAATAGATATAGATAAATGAGAACAATTAATTTAAGTTTTTATTAAGCATAGTTAGAATGCTTGTTTGAAAGTAATTTCTTATAAACACATACAAATTATATGTATATGGTACATTACTATGGTAAGTTTACTCGGAAAAACTTAGAYAAAGACCCCACGCTGAGAAGCGTCTTTACTAAAATAGATTAATATCTTTTTTTTTCAAAAATATATTTATAATTTTCATTTCCGAACGATTTTTATATATAATATTTTAGATTATTTTTAATATATAATCACAGCTATTTCTTTTTATAAAATAACAATAAAACTTTTACTTTATTCTATAAAACTGTTTTTGCTTTAATATTCAAGCGCTTGCTTCTTCCACACTCCAGTCACTCACTTCACTCTCTTATGACACCTTTTATTGGCTAAAATGAAACCCTCCGGGCAGTTGGGTAACGGCTTTGTTTCTAATATATTATAAGGTTTTATTAATGTGTCAGCTTCTGTAGTATCCACCAAATTCAGTGCAATCGCTGGCGCACGTTCTGAACTTACTGTTGTTACGTCACCATAGGCCTCCACCACTTCGCCGGATTGATCTATTAGGTAGGCGCTACAACCAATAAAGGCAAGATAGCAGTAGAAGAAAATCGCATTCACAGACATTTTTCGATCTCAAAAAAATCTTTATTTATAATTTTTATGTTTTTAAATTTTAAAATTTTCGAAACACTTTAACGGTATTATTTTTTAATTATTTGCTTTAAAGTCGCACACAGATTTGTCTAACTGTCAGCATTTCATTTGATTTCTGCATATTTATAGATTTCTGAGCAAACAAATTGAATGCTCTTCCGCTTGCTCGCCTTCACCTTAACCCTCAACCAGAAATTGTGAAATTCTGAGACAATTATATGCGTTTATTGACCATTTGCTGCCACATAGTAGCGGTGCGRTCAAGTGCAAGTTGAAGTGGCATGCCGCCGTAAGATACTTCACAAGTCACTCGTTGTAGTAGTGATTAGCAAAGCTCTTCAGTGTCTCCATAAGTGGCGGAAGCTTTGACACCGCAAAAGCACAAATCAAATTTGCATGCACCTACGTGCGTGCATACAACAACTAGCAATCCGAATAGAGCATAAGAAAACAAATATTTATACACCAATTTCATAGGTGAAGGTTGCATTAACTGTATCGGCCGGTCGTGTGACTCAGCGCRTCTCGCGCAAGCCACTTAGGCGCTCAGCGCGTAACTTGAAGGCTTTTCGTTATGCCAGTATTTGAGCTGCCTTTGAGTTTGCGTAGGGCGCGGAAGACGTGCGCATGGCCATCAATTAGTTTTTAGTATAACAGTTAAGTTAATGTATTATTAAGTTGTTTACTATAAGTTGAAAGCTTTTGACCCAAACAAGTTCACATTATTAATTTGTAATGTCGTGCTTTGGAGCTCATTTGAAAGAAATTGTTTTCATTAAATGTAAGAGAAAAAGTGACTTTCATAGAGCAAGCTTTTTTTGCAATAAAACCTGCTTAATTTACCTACATTTTTGGGCTTAGCGCTCTCATAGAAGGATTGAAGCGAGTTATAAACGAGTTTATGACAGCGATTCCTCCGGAAAGTGCTGCGTCAAATACTTTCAGAGMGAAACCGCCGACTTTCATTCGCTGAACTATGTCAGTGTCGTCGTATATCTCATACAGCTTATTTCCGAATACGATATTCGCCGTGGCCAAGGTGCAAAGATCCATAAATCTTCCGCAAAACCTTTCGGACGGGAATAATTAGTGACTTATAGAGTTTGGTTTTTTACCGTCGAGATAGGACTTTGCTTCTCAATTTCTGTTAACAAGAGTTATCTTGCGTTGGACTTCTAGACTGACATTGTTATTCCTGTTAATGCTGGTTCCAAGATAGACGAAATTATCTACAACTTCGAAGTTATGACTGTCGCGTATGCGACGACTGTTTGTTTGATGGCAGAAGATAGTTCTTCTTTTCGCAAGGTGGGACCAAKTGAAGATTCCTTAGGTCTAAGGCCACACTGAATCAGTTTGTTGRCGGTGTGCTTTAATCTTTCACACAATACGCTCGATAGAACCTTATATACAATGTTTAGGAGACTTATCTTACGTTAGTTGACGCAGATTATGGTCTCCCTTTTTCTAGATTGGGCAGAGCACACTTAATTCCAATCGTTGAKCAGGCTTTCGTCCGACCCTATCTTACAAAGAAGCTGATGCATGCTTCTTATCAGTTCTTTGCTGTCGTGTTTGAATAGCTTGGCCGGCAATCCATCGACAACCGCCACGTTGTTTTTCTTCAGACGGGTAATTACTATTCGAACTTCTTCATGGTTGAGCAATTAAACGTCTGTTGCATCGTCCTCGAYTGGGGATCCAACTATATATTCCCTWTAAATACATTTGTAAAAACCTACCCACATCAATCATGAGAACTCTATAGACAAGTATATACGAGATCATGCATCGTTGTCTTATGGTATAAATGGAGACTGAAGTGGAGACCATTATTTTCATTTTCCCGCCTATAGTTGTGTTACATGAGACCTCGTGTTAAGAGTGGAACTTTTAATGCCGCTGCCCAGAATATAGATTTTTCCTTTTTCTGAAAGTTTTAACGAATGTGAAAGCTGTGATAAAAGTTTACACGCTTCGTAGGAAATCCTGCAATCCTAACTAGTCTTTTAACTTTAAAACAAGTAGTTAATAGGTATTTCTTTGATTTAGCATCCTTTGAAGACCATTATTACTGTATTCAAAAAAGAACCATAGTCAGTATTAGTCTATCTGCCTACAAATCGCCACTAACTTTGCCTATGTTCTCCCTACATAAGAAGATTTCTTATAAAAAATTATTCAGAAGTGATAATTCGAACGATTCCGAACAAACTCAAAGGAAAGCTGGTTGGCCAGAACTCAAATTTAATAAGAATTCATAGATATTTCGATATCCTTGAAGCTAAGATCCTTCATAAATCAGTTTTTTTCTTTCTTACAAACCATTTGCAATGAAAGCACAACACGTTGATTACCAATAAATTACTACCAYTATTATTATTCATGGGTAATAAGGAAAGAAGTATCGAAACTTCTACATGACAACAACAATCCCGGATAGATGGCACTGATTGCAAAACTTATCTCTATTGTTTCTACAAACGTTTATTGTTACCTTTTGTTGCAAGATGTCTTTACATTTCCGATTGCTGATATGAAAATTGCTTGCCAATATTTGTCTGATGAAGCCAACTGCAATCTGCGAGCGAGAACAAAGGAAGAAATCTTCAAATGAAGGCTGCCAACTGCAGTGTGAAAGAGAGTGAGAGCGCGAGAGGGAGAATGGAGGCAGCTAAACAGGGGAGTGAAGAAATAAATGCAACGTAACAATATAACTGTATACAATGTTACTACYAAATCAGCAATAAAGAAAAATTGTAAGAAATAGAGAAAAGAGGAAAAAATAACGGGAAATAACTATTTACCAAAGTCGGCGAAGTATTTTGCTTTTATGAAAATTAATAAACAAAAGTGCAGCAACAATAATGAGTATAAGAAGGTAAACAATAACAACAGAAACAATAATAAAACACAAGCAATAATAAAAACAACATCAAGAAAATGCATGCACGCCATTTCAATAAGCGCTGAAAACAATTGAAAATCGGAAGCTAAAACGAAGAGTAAGACGCAGGTAACGAAGGCGGTGGGAGAGCAGTTCTGGGAGAATTTCTGTGAATGCGCTTGAAAGCTGTGCGGTAAGATAAAGSAAAGCGTRAGCGCATTAATAGTGATTGGGAGAGTATGAGTGCTCATTGCTGTGGCCTCTTGTGATGCTGCCGTTGCTGTTGCCGCTGCTGGTAAYGTGCAACAACGCTCGGAACATGCAGCATGCAACATGGGAATTGTTTAGGTAAATCGTTGGATTTTTGCAATTCTGTTATTTTGCTTTCTTACCCGGTGCTTGATTAACTCTTGTGGTTTGCCCAAAAAACGATGGAAATGAGGTGAAGGGGAAGTTTGGAGAGGTGAGTTGGTGTATCGCAACGTGGMTGCTGCAGAAATATTTCACTACTCTTGTTTGTTTCGCCTCTATTTAACTTTGTGTTGGCAGCATTTGRCGCTGATGCCTGCAAAAATTATTGTTGCTACTTGAAGTTTTCAGAGAAAATAGTGGCGATGGAGATGGAGGTGAACCCCCAAAGGTTGAAAAATAATTCTCTTAAGACCAGTGTAAATCTTCTGTACTTGGGTGCTACCTACGTAGCTCAGCGAGTCCTCACTTCCAAAAAAATTGTAAAGGCCGGAAGAAGTAATAGTCCGAATGTGACAAGTTTGGAGAATATGGTGGATATGGCAGACCATCCCAGGCTGCAAAATCCATTCGTAAGTTATCAAACTTGTATGTGTCCTTCATCAATTATGGCCTCTCCTGTATGAGTGCATCATTCAATTTGACCATCCGATCACAAAACACTTCAGAAAAAATCAGGCAAAAGCTCAAAATAAATGTTCCCAGCAAACAGAAAATATAACCTTATTTTGGTGATCGTCAACATTCGAAGTTGTTTCCAATTYAATYATTYYTTTTACGAGSGCTRCTATATATATTTCTGGCCYTATAATGAAAATAGGAATATTTATCAACGAAGATGGTTTTATTGKTTTTCAAAATATTCTCCATCAAGACTTATACACTTTTGCATGCGCTCAAACTAATTTTCGAAGCACTTTTTCCACTCCGATTGAGACACCTCCAAACATGGTTTTTGAATGCTTCAACAGCATCTTCTGGCGACGAAAATCATTGCCCACGCATTATTTTCTTGATGTGTGGGAATAAAAAGAAGTCATTGGGTGCCAAGTCAGGGCTGTACGGCGGATGACCCATCAATTCGACGTTTTGGCCGGTCAAAAAGGCGCTGGTTTGAGCCGATGTGTGAGAGCTCGCATTGTCATGGTGCACAATGATTCGTCTTCTCTTGTTCGTTTTTCGAATTTCTCCGAAGACTTCAGGCAAACAAATGGTGGTGTACCACTCAGAATTCACCCTCCTACGTTGCTCAAGCGGAACAGTCGCCACATGACCAGTTTTGCCGAAGAAACAGGCGACCATTTGCTTCAAAGTGCTTCTTCCACGAACAACTTTCGTTGGATTTGGCTCGCCTTGGAAGACCCACACGGTCGATTGCTGTTTTGTTTCGGGCTCATACGCATAGATCCATGATTCGTCACCTGTGACGATCTTATAAACGTCTTGTGAAGCACCGCGATCGTATTTTTTCAGCATTTCTTTACACCAATCCACACGAGCCTTTTTTTGAGCGATTGTGAAATTGTGCGGGATCCAACGAGAGCAAACCTTTTTTAAGGCCGGGTGTTAATGCAATATCGAATGTATGCTGGTGGGAGAAATGCATAGGCATGCCTCTATCTGAAGATATATTACATGACGGTCTTGCATTATCAGTTCACGTACGGCATCGATGTTTTCTAGCACAACGGCTGTTTTTGGACGACCTTCACGGAATTCGTCTTTGAGTGAGCGTCGGTCACGATTGAATTCGTTGTACATGTTTTTCACAGTGCTATAGGATGGTGCTTCATAGCCATACAAAGATTTTAGTTCATCGATGCACTCTTGTCGTGATAATCTACGTCGAAAGTTGTGAAAAATGATCGCACGAAAATGTTCACGAGTCAATTCCATTTTTTGGCCGAGATGAATTTTTTAATTCCCTGTAAATAAAACAATTCACGATTAAATGACAAAACGTTCTGAGTGATGTTATGCTAAAAAATGTCAAACTTTTCAATGGAAATGTCAGATTGCACCTGGCAAAACTTAGTGTTGCCTAGGCCAGAAATATATATAGCAGCCTCCGTAGACCATGATCTCTTGCATTTTTCATTCTTGTAAACAAACCACTTTTCGTCGGCATTAACAACAAACTTCCAAAATGAACGTATTTGTTTTTTGATAAGCAAATTTCGTTCTGTACGAACATGAGGCGGTTCTGTTAGGTGCGTTCTTTCCTAGGTCGGAAGTGCAGGTACCTAAAGCACAAGAGGTGCCTGTTCCTTCACTAGATGATGGAGAGCTGGGGTACGCCTTTGGCCTGGTTAGGTCTAAACGGTCCCCGGGTTTTGATGGATTGAACGGAGAGATGTGTAAAAGCTTGTGGAAGTTCATTCCGGAATACCTGGAGGCCATTTATAATAAGTGCGTTTGGGAGGGATACTTTCCACGCGAGTGAAAAAGTGCTAGGATTGTTCCTCTCCTGAAGTCCCCCGATAAGATCAGAGCGATCCTCGATCTTATTGAGGCATCAGTCTCCTTCCAGTACTTGGAAAAGTGCTGGAAAGAGTCATGGTGGAACGGCTTCAGGAGCTAACGCGGGGTATGTGGTCGAATAGACAGTTTGGGTTTCGGAAAGGACGCAGTATAGAGGATGCTTGGTTTTATGTTCAGGATGTCGTTAGGGAGGATGTCAACAAGTATGTCCTTGGCATATTTGTTGACTTCAAGGGGGCGTTTGACTACCTAAGCTGGGATCGAGTGGTGCAACGGCTGGAGGAGCTTGGCTGTCCGGAAATTTCTCTTTGGCGGAGTTATTTTTCGGGCAGAAAGGCCTCTCTTGTTGGCATGAATGGAAGTGTGGAGATTGGAGTGGTTCGTGGCTGCCCGCAGGGTTCCATCTGCAATCCATATATTTGGAACCTTAAGATGGACACTCTGCTTGGGCAGCTCGAGCCACTCTGTAAGTGTTGTGCGTATGCGGACGACCTTCTTCTTATAGTCGAAGGTCGCTCGCGGTCTGAGTTAGAACGGGCGGGAGGAGATCTCTTAGAGATCGTTAATACTTGGGGTGTAGGTGTGGGGGTGAACATATCGAGGGAAAAAACGGTGACAATGCTGCTTAAGGGCAGATTGTCACCGGTTCGTCCACCGATTGTCCGTGTGAATGGGGCCAGCATCAGATATGTGACGCAAGTCAAATATGTATGCCTGGGTCCAAGCCCTGGACACCAGTCCAGAGCAGTATGGAAGCTCAACTGGTAGTAGTTTCGGCTACGAGGTCTRACCGGAGACTTAATTCTGGTACCATGGGGAGCAGGAGCCCTTGGAGGTAACTCCAACCTGCTCATGCGGACTGGCCCCTCGGGGAGTATCGTGGTGGTTGTGGTTAAAACCCATGCGGGAAGAACTGACTTTGTTAGTTAAATGTGGAGTTGCTAGTGGCTAGTGTGTTCATTCCACACTATCAATTGGTACTGAAAATGCTTGGCATTCTCAGGGGCTGATCAACGCATTGTTTTGATCCGCTGTACTTTTGAGTGCCGTGGAGTAAGGCTGTCGTCAGCAGGTACCCACGTTAAACACACCGGACGTTGTACAAACATGAGGTATCCATATGTTAAGCCTCGAAATTAAGCCTAGATGTTTCATGTGCTTGCAAATAGTTGCGTTAGACAGATTCATCCTTTCACCAATCTCTCGAGGTGTTACTCGATCATTTACATCGAAGAACGACTTCATTTTATCCACAAGGCTTCAAGAGGCCCTTCCGCAAGTTTTTCTGTTTGTTTTTTTCTCCTCAAGACCGAAATTACTGGAATGAAATTTTGGAAGCCAAATTTGACATTGACGTTGGGTAAACATATCTTCTGCGTTATCCCATAATTTTTGTCTCACTTGAACTGCATTTTTACTCTTTTGATAGTAACACAGTAAAATATGCAAAAAATACTATTTTCGATCTTCAACCCTCGATAGGGCACCACGCAGAAACTATTCTAAAAAATTTATAAAACTTTTTACAAAAAACCGTACTAAAACAGGTAAAGCGATTAGATGTGAAGATGAATGCGAAAAAATTATATAACATCAGGTGTTGCCATCAAACGAAATCACATTTCGAGGTTCCCCACTTTTTTAAACAAAAAAGCACAGAGCATTCAAATTTAATAGACAATGTTTGTTATCTTTCGAAAGGAAATTTTTTGGCATTTATTTTTTGGAAATTATCTCTTTCAAATGCTGGCCTCGGTTACGTCTCAGATGATCCATCCGTTACTTCAAGTTTCCAGGTCTCGTTCGAGCATTTCAATTGGTAACTTGAGAATGTGACGTTCTGCTCTAATGCCTGAATCGAAGCGGGATTTTTCGCATAGACTCTAGACTTTACATATCGCCACCAGAAAAAGCCTAATAATTGTGATATCAGACGACTTTGGTGGCCAATCGAACGGCCGAAACGGCCTGAAATTATCAGCTTACCGAAGTGTGATTTCAATAAATACATTGATTGATGCGATTTGTGGGAAGCGCCGCCTTCTTATTAAACTAAATGACGCCGATGTGACGAGCTTCAATTTCAGGCATTAAATAGTCAGTTATCATGCCGCGATGACGTCCTCATCGCCACCAATTTTGAAGGAATATGGGGCGATGATTCCACCGGCCCACAAACCATCTTAAAGCGCTTTTTTTTTGGGTGATATGACAGCTCTTGAATCTCTTCAAGTTGCTCTTCGTCCAAAATTATCGCCTACAAAATTTGGCTCGAAAAATTCGGATCTTCTTGGAACTTTCCAAGAGCCCATAGAGCGAAACGATGTCGCTTGGGAAGGTTGAGCGACCTTATTTCTTGCAAAAGCTGTATTTTGTACGCTTTCAATTTAATATCTCGATGTAAAATGCGCCAAGTCGCTCCATATGTCACTCCGARTTGCTGCGAACGGCGCTGAATCGACGGTCGATAACATGACAGCTTGACTCGACTCACGCGTCAAAAGAAATATCGAAAGAAACACCTTTACTTGGATCACCCGTTATTTGCCAAAAACTTCCGTTTYAAAACGTATCAAAAGTGAACGATAACACATTTAACAAATATGTTAGATATTATATAATAGTTGGAAGAGACTCTCTGTATTTTAATAGTGGTTTCGAAGATCATGAACGTTTCTAAGAATATGCAACATTTTTGTGCCTGTCTCTTATACACATCTAGATGTGTATAAGAGACAGTCAATAAACTGCACAAATTTTATTGGCGGCTTGAGATGCATTTTTGCCTTTATCGTAGTAGTACTGTAAAATATGCCGTATTTTCTCTTTATTTTGCTCCATGTTTGCGACGCTATARCTCACGAACGACTTAAGAGAAACGACAATCAATCAAACACGTGTTAGCGCGTGAAATGAGCTTTCCAAAAAGGTATAGCATGACCCGATGCGACRAATAAAACTAGAACTACGCGCTCTCAGCGCCAACTACCGAAAATACCGGAAGACTTTTTTGACAACCAATATATTTCGGAAAATTATTTTACCCGGTAACTCCTCGAACTGTTCATTTGCTATCCATCCCTGGGATTCTCACATTTATTTTCTCTAATTTGAATCTTTATAGCCTATRGGGAATGTGAACCAACTGTCGGCTTGAAAAATATGAAACAAATTAATTGCATATGGCATCACCGCATGGGAACATCACTAATAAACTAAAACACTTTATTACCATGCTTTTAAAATCCTTTATTTGGACCCATCTTTTAACAGTTTTAATACTTCTTGYCCTCTTTCCGTCTTTTCTTCTTTCTATCTACATCTCTCACTCTCTGACTGTCACTTCTCTATCTCTCATCCGCTCATTGTGTGTTGCTACTTTGAGCCGTTTTGCACTTTCTTAATTTGGCCTTGCCATTACGCCACCATTTTTCAACTGAGCCCTGCCATTTAACTGAAATAAAAATGAGACCAATTATTGCCTTCTCTAATACCTTTAAATATTCCCCCTTTTCCGAGCGTTAAATGTTAAAAATATTACAGAATGGCATACTCTTCAGTTGCCTTTATGAGACCAGGTGTCAAAGCCTTGTAGCGCATTATTTTAATGTGGCATTTTGCATTGTCATGCGGGTTCACCCACATTTGGAGGCATTTCCATAYACCGTACTTTATCTTTGGAAGCATTCCATACTCCGTACTTTATTTTTGTAATTTGCAAGAACCTTCTTAAAAACACGCAGTCAAAAAATTTCGCCACCCAAAAAGTAGTCAGTTATGTTCTATTCTTCATAACAGGGCGAAGGTATGTGCGTGTTTACATTTCTCTAGCACTTATGTAATAATAAGTAGCTCATTTACTCCCTCCTCTTCGCTCAACAGTTAATATGCCGWTTTTCTGCCTCCCACCCCTGGTTCCGTGTGTAGGTAAATATGTCACAAAGGCGGGTTTTTTCTCGTTTAATTTGCGAAGCTTCCATATTTTGTATGTCTACATTTGTTGTTGTTATTATTATGACTTTGCGRCGCATTTTTGCACAAGGAAATTATGTCATTAGATATTTTGACATTTTTATGTTTCAACTGTGTACATTTAAAAGCTTTTAATTTTCTTTAAATGGTTTAAGAGCTTTTTTAGGGGATACATTTGAAAAAAAGAAAGATAGAGTACTACTTTAGTTCAAATTTTCTGACGTCATCTTACTTGCTCTACTTTTCTGACTGCTAAACTTGTGCACTTGCTTTACTACTTCACTGAGTTTAAAAGTTGAGCACATTTGTCCGATGAAGTGTTCTGTGCTAATCTAGGATACTGGCAGGCACGTCAACGAATACCTCCAATATCTTAGAAAGATTTATGTAAACTGTGATTGGATAACACGGCGTCAACTCTATTAAAGGCTGCAGGTATCAGTTCAATTTGTTCGGAAGTGAAAAATATGAATAGTTCAACGTGTTCCCTGATGATGTCTAGCAAGGAAAGGAGCTGATGAAATTGTATATCGACAGTCAAAAAGAACACGAAAAAGTGCTGACAATGGCTGCTTAGTTGGCAACAGAAGCCGCCATCAACAAACGTCTGGAGAGACTAGGGAGCTTTGGAAGAAGAATGTGAAATTAATTGTAATGATAGCTAACATAAACATTTAGATAATTTTTTCTGAAAAGTTAAAGAGTCTAAGAAGAGAAGAAAGACAGAAAGGCATTAGACCATGAACTACCTGAGCGGTTGWCAATCATTCGCACTTTTCGAGATAAAAACTCTAAGAAAAGGGTTCCGCAATGTGTGTGTTCTCTCCCCGCTATTTTTTAAATGCTACATCTCAAAACTCCCACAATCACCAGAGAGAGTTTCTGTCATCTCGTACGGTGATGATTGCACGATAGTGACGTCGGACAATGGAATCCATGACAAGTGTTCAAAAGCAAAAGCCAATCTCTCCGAGCTTTCTCGCTTCCTCGCTGCACGGAACTGAATACTCTCCCTCACTATATACACAGTTGATGGCGTTAAGATTCCGACTGTCAATAATCCTAAAATTTTAGGTGTGACTTTTGACCTGTGTGCTCTTTCACTCCTCATACGACCGCGATTACGAGGCCCTAATGCATAGTGAATTCCTGTCTAAGCAGTTCCTAATGGAGTACTTTCTCGGCAGCCATCCCTGCAGTTGCCTGTTTAGAGTGGAACCGMCTCCTAGGAGCATCAAGAAGTCATTCCTCAACTACGTTCCGGATTACACCGGTCACCTCTTTGTATGCCTCACTAGCCCTAGTGATCTGACACCCCTCTCCCTTTGGTCCGACCCCGTCGAAACCGAAAGTATTCCTTACCATCTTAAGTATCTGTTACTACAACAATAAAAGAAAGTATTGGTTAAAGAAACACAGTAACCATTGAAGAAAAATAAAAGCAATTACCTCAGAAATGATCAAAAAGTCGTTTGAAATCCTTTTCTTTGGTTGAAAGAAAAAATSTTCGAATTTCCTTAAAGTTA
The DNA here is from genome assembly GCF_001853355.1 of Bactrocera latifrons. Taxonomy (NCBI): domain Eukaryota; kingdom Metazoa; phylum Arthropoda; class Insecta; order Diptera; family Tephritidae; genus Bactrocera; species Bactrocera latifrons. The sequence goes on along the minus strand of NW_017536197.1, from coordinate 85,974 downwards.
GGAGACTAAAGACTTCTAAATGAACTTTCTTTTGGGAAGTCTCACAAAATAAAACGTAAAGCCTATTCGAGTTATTTTAGAGGAATATTCTTTACACACGAGGATTTTAGGAAGAAAAAGTATGAAAAGTATTAAAAAACCGCTAAAATAATAATAGAAATGTTGTTGGTGAATTTCGGAAAAACAAAAGAAAAAGAAATGGAACGATGCAGAAGGCAATTTAAGCCCTTGTAACTGAATTTTCTTCACCTCGGAATAGTGGAGAATTCTCAAAAAGCCTATTCATGTCCTTCTTTTTGAGTTTTCCTTTTGACGAAATATATATTTGTGTACACTTCCACATTCCGTAGAAAGCAATGACTTGCCACTTTATGATTATTGACATGTTGCATTGAGACAGTAGCATGCATCATAAGCACTTTTCTCATTGGCAAATGTAAAAATGCCAACTAATGACTTCGACTTGGAATGAAGGCATTTCTATGCGACTAATAGGCGTGTACTGATAATAAAAATACGCACATAAGAGACATTGAGAGAAACAAGAGAAGAGGGGTGTTTGAAGCAGCGCCTATGCGAATACCTAAAATCATATTACAAGGGCAGGGTGTTTGCAAAAGTATGAGTGGCACGTGGATGTGTGTGTGTGTCGTAGTTTTAGCAAATTGTGACAGGGGAGGGTGTTAGTGTGAAAAGGAGGCGGTTTAACCGAGCACGTACATACGCAATCGAATGATAAGTCTCAAGAGAGTCACAGTATAAGTATGTAYACATACATATGYATATGCCACAATATCGCATGTTGCGTAGGAGGCAGGTGTTGCAAGGTTTTGCTTCGCCTGTTGTTGTACATGTTGTTGTCATTGCAAAATGAGTCCCCAATGAGCGCACTTAATTTATTAACAATTCATGTGGCATGCACGCAGACACACACGGGCCCCACCAACACCATTGCACACAGCTCGAGGTCAACCATTGACGCYTTTAATGGCCATCAAATTTACGAAAGGAGCGACAAATAAAAATAAATGTCGCATAGAAGCAAAAGTGGTATGCAACAAAAAAAAATAAAATAAAAACAAAAACCAGAATTTCCAAACAAATAAAAGAAAATCATGTTCAAATCTTTTGTTTCTGCACGCAAAATGGGGCACTCATCAAAAGCACTTGCAACATTTTCTGCCACACACACAGCGATCATCATCATTAACGGTATCRGACGCAAGTGGCCATTAAAACGTCGCAGCGCTTACACGCGCGAAATTAAACAAAAACCTACCATAAATTGCTTCAATAATATTGACGAAGCAGTCAATGACAATGGAAAATGTTAGCAAGCAACAACGACAGTCAACTCAGCAATGGTAATTGCGCGTTTTTGCAAATGCTGGCAATCAATGGAAATTGATGTGTTTGCGACATGTTTCCGTTGCTTGAACGCTAAAAACTTTTTGGCGAAAAATATTCCAAGGAAGCACACTTTTTTATTACTGTTGTGTATTTGAAGCAATGACTTCGAAAGATCTGATGTCAAATAAATTATCTGAAGAAATTTTCAATTCGGAAATCAAGTATAATAATTATTATAG
>NW_017536197.1:78733-83558 GCF_001853355.1 Bactrocera latifrons | reverse complement strand
GTGCCAAAACTAGCAATTTTTACCGAAAAACATCGTCGCATTAACGTCTATGAAACGTGGCTTTCCAACTACGAGGATGTTATCAAACATATTTATTATTAGTGGCAATGAGTCTTTAATCTACGCTTATAACCCGGAAATRTACGATCAGTCCGTCGAATGTCGTGGCAAAGGTGAGCTGAACCCGAAAAAGCCACTTCAGAGCAGTTCAAAAGTAAGGGTTGACAGTTTTACATAATAGTATTCTAGGAACTTTGGTTTTCGTACTAATTTTTTAACTCTTCTTAAATTTTGTTTCAAAAACGCTTGAAAAGCTTTAAATGCTTTATTCTCTTTCATTGCAAATTCGAAAAATCGTCACAATTTCTTGCGGCACATGTTTGATTTAAACTCAGAAAAAACATTTAAAGTTACTAATTTAATTGAGAAGTAATTGTTCTAAAATTGAAAAAAAATTAAATAAAGTTAAATAATTAAAAATTTAATAGAGCCTTCAAAGCAGCAGCTATTTCCAAAAAAAAAAAAAAGTTTAAATAAATATTTTTTAAAACCGAATATTTCAGGACACACAAAATGTACGAATACAACAAGTACCATATTTAAGGAAATTATTCTACAAGTATATAATATAAAGAGGAACGATTTAGCTGTCAACGCAAGAAAAACTGAAATGGTTTTATTTATCAGGAGGTCTAAGAACCCAAACATACCGCTCCCTTCCTTCGAAGGCTCACGTCTTCAACCTATTGATAAGGCGAAATACCTAGGGTTCATACGTCATAGAAAGCTTGTATGGACGCCAAGTATTGAGAAGAGAAGGAAAGCATCGATTGCCTTCTATTGCTTAAGATGAGCTATAGGGGAAAAGTGGGGTCACTCTTAGCAAAGGTCGTTTCTTGACTCTAMGAAACCGGCGTGAAGACAATATTGTTACATGATATATTCGTTCGGTTGAGTGCACTCGATYATGTTACATTTTCTAAGAAGCTTGAATATGTCCAACGACCATCTATTATAGATGCYTAAGTGGCCTTGCTGCGAAACGTGCTCTAAGGCTGAGGGAAGGTGGTTAAATAAAGGGGTTCGAAAAAGAACATGCCAAATTCTCTCCTCCGTCAACTGTATTCCTGAAAACTTGGAACACTGCGTCAYAGAGGATACACGTTTCGGCCTTTTCTATGATCACATACCGACGTTATATGTGAATGGGGAGGAGTTTCTGGRGTACAGAAGTTACACGACGGAAATTAGGAGTGGGAGTTTTCCGCAAGAAGCTGTCCGTCAATTTTAACTTTAGGCTACCAGGCCACAGCAGTAGTCGTTTTTCAACGAAGTTGAAACCTTCCAGGAAGGTAAGTAATCACTTTGTCCAGCAGAGTGGCAATGGCTGTCCTAACAATGTTKAGATAGGCTCAAGCGCTTTGTCAAGTTATGGGGCTCTTAAGATCTATTATAAAGAACTTTTAGGCATCACAATGAACCGGTGTGCTAAGCAAACAAAGTGAGATCCCTGTTAAGATCGACTTAACCTGTACTATGTATGGCAAAACTTTGTCATCATACACATACACACATATTAACATATATATAGATATATATGTTATATTTATAGATTACATATGTAAATGTATATGCACATATTCGTATGAGTATGCCGTAAATGCTAATGCGCGTCTAAAATTTCAAACCTTTTTGCCACAAGCAAATACGATTAAATGTGTGGAAAATTTCGCATTTGTTGCAACACAAAGGACAACACAGGGATCGTACGAATGACAATAAAAAGAAGTGTGCCGTTATGTGGCAAAAACGCAGCAACAAAGCGCACATACATACATATACTGATATGTGTGTGAGCCCGCCACAATACCTCGAAYATGCTGTGAGCAGCACGGCAGCTAAAACCAATCCACTTGCACTCAGGAAAACCATTTGGCTGCCTTTTGGATTTGTGGCAAATGTGAAGAAATGCACACAGGACTCATTCTGCCTTCTATCATAAATGCTCAAGCATGTGTGTGTGTGTGTGTTGAAAGGTGCGCTGCCAGCAGCAGAGGTGCGAAAAGCTGCAGCTGAAAAATAAAATTACTAGTTGTAAGGGAATTCGCATGTTGCAAGCAAGTGTACAAARGTGTGTATGTGGCAGCCTTATCTGCATGTGTGCGTATATGCCAATCACCCGACGTATGGATGTGTGTAAACAATTCCCTTGGGCTCAAGAAGTTGCAACTTCTGACAGCTCAACCGACAATTCTCAACAAATGYAAATGCAAAATACAGTTATTGCGGCAATGCCGACGCCTGCTTCGCTGCCAAGTGGAATGCCTGCAGCAGTGGCAGGATACAGACAAAAACATGCAAAAATATATATGTGTACATGTGTGTGTACGTGCCTTTAAGTCCTCATATATATCCTATGTCGTCTCCCAATGCAATATGCAAAGTTTTGTGGCTTCCACTCGGCAGCTTGTTGCAACACAAAAATGCTGTAAAATTCTGCGCAAATAACGAATGTATGAGCTTTTCTACACAGTTCGACAATGGGGYGGGTGCGGGGTCGTAGTTCAAGTGCGGTTGGTGAAARAAAGCAGTGCCGGTGAAGGTGCATCGGSTGCGGCAACTTTGATTCGTTGTGGCAGGTGGGTTTAAGTAATTGGTTGGCATACTCGAAAGCTCAGGAATTAAATTTTATTATTTCATATTTCTGTATTTCGAGTTGTTACGAAAATTACGGAAACTGCGCTTAATGATGATTCCAGAGATGACAGATTGTTATATTGCTATATCTTCATTCTTTACAAAGCTTATAGCTTACACCAAATTTTAAAAGTTGCTAAATTATTAGATCATACACCATTTGTAGAACTGAAAAGCTGTAAGCTTAGTGTAATGTCTTGTGAAGCTTTCTTTCTGCTGTTTCCTACGGAGTGGAGGACTCCTCTTCCTCTGCTTCTCCCGACAGGTACAGCATCGAACACATCCACAGCTGGAGTGTTTTCGTCCATACGTCATACGTACGACCATAAATCTTTCGCAGAACTGTTTTCTGGAAAACTCCTAATGCTGACTCATCTGATGTTGTAATCGTCCAGGCCTCTGCACCATATAGGAGGTCGGGAATAATGAGTGACTTATAGAGTTTGGTTTTTCTTCGTCGAGAGAGGAATTTACTTCTCAATTGCCTACTCAGTCCAAAGTAGCACCTGTTGGCAAGAGTTATCCAGCATTGGATTTGGAGGCTGACATTGTTGTTGCTGTTAATACTGGTTCCAAGATAGACGAAATTATCTACAACTTCGAAGTTATGACATTGACGTGAGTGCGACGACTGTTTGTTTGATAACAGAAGATATTTCGTCTTACCGGACGCATCTGCTTCGCTGCCTTATCSAGGAAGCAGAACTAATKRYGCGRGTGTTAAGGCCAATGATACCAATATCATCGTCATACTCTTATAAAAGATTGTATTTGCTCGAGTGAGTTCTGCAGCTCGAATTATTTTCTCCAATAGCAGATTGAAGAAGTCGCACGAMAGGAAGTCGCTTTGTCTGAAACCTCGTTTGKTATCGAAGAGGTCCTTCTCGGTTTTGGTGTTGCTCAACGTTAGTTTACACAGCCGTAATAGTTTTGYGGAGATACCMAATTTAGACATCGCGGCATAAAGGCAGCTYCTTTTCGTGTTGTGGCAGCTTTGAAATCGACGAAAAGCTGGTGTGTGTCGATTCTCTTCGCACGGGTCTTTTTCAAGATTTGGCGCATGGTGAATGTCTGGTAGCTTGTTGATTTTCCAGGTCTAAAGCCACACWGATAAGGTCCAGTTTGTTGACGSTRGGCTTTARKCTTTCGCACCTCCTGGCGTTCTGTTTACACTGCAATTCATCTGGCTGGAGAAATGTTCCCTCCTTAATTTTAGTTTGATTTGACCATTGGCTACCAGATGAAGGCAAATTTTGTTATTGTGAAAAAATCGATAAAAAGGAATTTTGAGTGTTGATAAAATAATGCTTTTTTAARGAGTATACAGCTAAAGCAAAAGCTTAGTTTGATAACGAGTTTACAGACGTTGATTCAGTGTACATGACTTCATTCGTGTGAGAAAACTCTGCGCAAAGTAGGTGCCACACGATCTTTTGACCAAAAACCACGACGAGTTGATAATTCGGAGCAGTGTTTGGAGATTTGTAAGCATAATAAACCCGATGTTTTGCGTCGATATGTGACAATGTATGAAACATGGCACATTCATTTCACTCTGAAGTATAATCGACAGTCACCCCAGTGCACTGCACACGATGAACCTGCTTCGAAACATGGAGAAAACACAACAGTCTGCTGGCAGGTTATGGTGYCTGGATTTTGGTATTCGTAAAGATCATCAACAGTGACTATTACACAGCGTCATTAGACCTTTTGAAGGGCGCAAAAAAAAAAAAATCCAATCGAAGGAAAAGGAAGCTCACCAAGACAATGTACCGTGAATCCATGAATCTCCGCTGGGAATAAATTTTTGTGTATTGAAAAGGTGATCGCCGAAACTGAGGCCTATTTTGAAGTAAGATATAATATGTATATGTGATATAGACTCAACCGAAAAGAGTAAATTAAATTGTATATTGGTAGTCGAAAAAGTCTTTTCGTATAAAACTTCAACTTATTTTTTTTTTATATATGTCCTAATGAATAAAAACAAATATGWACAACTTTCATCAGTGTAAATCGAAATTTCAAAATTTCCGGAACAGAAGCGAGTAAAYCATCATTATGCTACACGAACTGATACAGCATCGTCTCCGTAATCGTCAAAACTTTCATTGGTGGCTTGCTT
>NW_017536197.1:74542-78438 GCF_001853355.1 Bactrocera latifrons | reverse complement strand
TAAGAATCATCACATCAGCTTTTTAGTCTTGTGAACCTACTGGAGGTTAAGCAATAGGAATCAGTGCCGGTGGATCTTTKAAACTTTTGATCGAGCTTTTCCTATTATGTTTATGACAACAGAGAGCGCTGAACCTTCTACGAACAACTGATTAGCTGGRGATGACCGACCAAGCTTTACTAATGTGTAATTGTAGCTGTCACCGTGATTTTAGCACTTTTTAGTTACGTTGACGAAACCTTCCTGTTTTTGGTAAAGGAATGTTCGAAATGTCGAWTGAAATTGAAGCAAATTTACTAAAAGATTTGTTGAAAATAATAGGTTCAACTGAAAGTAAAAAGAAAACTAAGTTCTAACGATAATTTTCAACTTTAAATTAGAGGTCACTCGTTTAGGGAAATCAAAATCCACCCCACAACCACAGACCACTCAGCATTGTTAACTGTAAATGCTGAAGTTTTTCGTACAAAATTAGTAAGTATAATTTTTCGTCCCACTCTGAGGTCCACACTTCCACCCTAATGACTTAATGATAGTGGACACTTGGTCCATGTACTTTTGGCGCTCCAAAGCAGCAGCAATGAAAACTTTTAAATCAATCAAGTCAAGTACATAAATAAAACCGTTAGACAGCGCATTCCCTTGTTTTGCCGAAAACTTTKAACTTTTTCTTTATTTTTGTTTCTAAAAAAAATAGAGTCACACTAATCAGAGAGTAAAAAAGATGTGAAATAGAAGGCTTTAAAAGAGGATAAACGTCTAAAAAACCAGCAAGGACAATGAGCAGAAGTCTGGCCTACAGAGAGTGTCAAGTTGTTGAGACAAAAAAAAGTGACGTGAGCAGCAGTAAAAGTAACGGTAAAAAGTATGTAGAGAGAGAAAAGAGATTTACCGCTTGGGAATAAATAGTAAAATTTTAGTGGAGACGCGAACCTCCAATGACACATCTAAGTGGTAAGCATGCAACAAAGTTGAGCGTTAGTGGTTGAGGGGAGCATAAGTGCAGACTAGTAAGCAGAGAGAGAGCGGCGCTGCTAGTTAGTGGCGGCAGCTCAGTAAATTAGAGACAAAGTTAAGTAAACTTTTACAAACGTGTTTTGACTCAAATGCTTGTTTGTTTGTTGGCAGTGTTATTATTGTTGTAACTAGACACGGCTTTGGATTGGTTAAGCTGGTGGGAATTCGGTTTGAAAGGTGCAATCGATGTGAGGTGAATGCTAGTAGTAGATTTTTGCAATTTTTTTCTGTCTKCTTTGGGCTTGACGTTGTTTTTTTTAGTTTGTTGTTGCAAGGAAGTGGCTTGTGCAGTCAGCGGAAACGTGGCTAGCGGCARGCGGCCTTCGTTAGTTTATGTGTGGCACATGTGTAATTTAAACTTCAGGTAACAAAGTGGCACTCATGTGGCGAGAAGAAATAGATGCAAACAAAAGGTGAAACCGAATTTGGAAAAAAGCAACAACAGCGACAAAAATTGGTGAAGAAAAATTTCGACGCTGAACAACTACTTTCAACCAAACCAAAAAAAAAACTACAGAACAGCAAAAACTGCAAATATAAAAATTACAAAAAAAAAAAAAACTTCAGCGACAAAAAAGACTTGTCGCCCAGCGCTGTGGCAAGAAATTAGAGATTTGCAACACGCGCGAGCAAACGAATTTTCGTTGGCCTTTTGTTAGCGTGTCAAAGTTGGCTGATTTTCACTGTTACCGTTATTGTTGTTATTTTCCCTAATTCCATTGTTGTTGTTGCTGTTGCTGTTGTTTTTATTTTTATGCCTGCTTTCATTGTTGGTTTTGTTGTTATTACAACTTTTTTCGTTGCAAGCCTCAGTTGCACATATAATTGGCCGTGTTGCATGTTGGCAAACTTACACTTGTGGCACGTAGCCACCAGTATATTCATGCATAGTGTATTTATGCAACGAGCGCCTTTGTTGCAACTTACTTGTCAGCAAAGCGAATTATTAAATGTTGCKGCCACTTTTTTTTGGTTTTGGCTTTGCTTACGAAATTTCATAAGCAAAAGCTAACGGTGGCGTGTTGCAAAGTTGCACTTTCTGAAATTCTGAGAATTTCATGCGCGTATCTGTGTGCGTGTTCAGAGGAATATGTACCCACCCTCAGCAAATACGAGTTTCCTGCAGCCTTATTCATGCCACTCACGTTTCAACTAACAGCAAATATATTTAGAGGAGAGACTACTTTGGCAAAGAATTTACKAACTTATATTAATAAAAATATTATGTAAACACTCTGACATTGTTGCCAAGTTTAAAAATTTTCAGGTGTTGGCTTAAGAAGTATTCCTTCGATGTTGTACCATAATACCCATACCCAAACCAACACCTCCTTTGAGTAATATTAGATGATAAATATACGAATCACTCTTGCAGAAGTAATCTAAGTAAGCTAGGAAAGTTATGAGATGATCCCTTTTAAAGAACATATGACAGCCGCCGGGCTGCTTAAACTTAAGAAATCCGATGAGCTGCGTAGTTTCTGACTGGCCGGTCAAGTCAGAAACTACGCYTCACCGATATGGTCGCCTAGTTAAACGCAAAGGAAGAATTTCCAGACGTGTCRAAATACTGCGATCCGAGTGATCACAGGATGCCTCTTGATGGTCAAGGAACGTAATGAACTCCATCCCAAGCAGTTTCTGCTAATAACAACCAGAGGTCTTCGCTGGATTATGTCGMCGATATCACCGCAACTAACTTTAGAACGCAATTCACAGCGGAGTCATCAACTCTTTCACCGACAATTGTTCAGTCAATCGCATACATGGTGTCAAACCTCCACCCATTGCAGACGAAGAGCTCGAGTTGCCACGAGAAGAGTGAAGAAAGAAGAGTGACCTTTCTACAACTTCTTTCAGGATACTGTAGCCGGTTAAACTCCCATTTATTCAGAATCAACACCAACATACCAATTATCCGTCAACTGTACAATGAGTCTTGCCATGACTCTAACTACCTTAATGCTKGCTCAGTCCAATTTTGTTGAAATAGCACGTGATGACTTTGATAACAACCAGCCCAAACTTTTCCATCCAAGAGGGGTCCATTAACCTCTATAACAGCAATAACATTATCACAGATGTTCAATACCAACCAGCCAGCGAGTTCAATCAAGACATTTCAATCTCACTAGCAATTTCTTCAACATCAGAGCTTTATGAGAGCTTTCATTTATAATTATGTAAAAACAAGCTTCGTAGGATTTACTAGCATTTTAAAGAGAGTTAGCTAAGAAATAAACGCTCTGTTGATAAATGGAAAAACCACCGCTTTCTTTACCTAAAACCAATACAATCTGAATTCAATAACTCTTAGATATAAAAGAATTGGCGGTCATAGCAACTATATTTTGACATTGTTAAGAATTTAAAGCTTTAAGGTTAGTAGTTATTTAGTATCACATTCTAAACAGACCTAAAATGTATACTAATTGAGTAATTGATTATAACCGATTCCAATGCCGCCTTAACCAAATTCCAATATGGGTTTAGCCTAAAATAAACCGCTCTTGGCACTTGGATCGCCTCTAAATAGCGATATCGCAACTGAAAGCTTCGCAAAGCAACAAAAATTCCTTAATAAAAATTGCCGCTTTATATAACCTGAAGTTTTGGATTGTCACAGAATTAGCGTTACCCAAAGCTATAACACAAAATCTGCTCCAGTATTTACAAAATGCACTACACTGGGCTCTAGGGAAGTATCCTTCTCAGCGCAAAATGAATTTGATTTTATTTCAACCACTTGTTCTAAAAAGAAATGATCGCTGGAACTACAGAAGGAAATAAAATTAAGTATTTAAAATATACTCATAAATTTAAAGCTTTGATGATTTGTAATTCTGTCAAATATATAAAATTTTATAATTTTAAGATAA
>NW_017536197.1:72086-74354 GCF_001853355.1 Bactrocera latifrons | reverse complement strand
CATAAGAGTGGATTTAGGTCATCTATTGAAAACTATAGGGGAATAGCAAATTGTCTGCAATACCTAAACTTTTTGAAGCAATTATAACAGACGACATAACCTTCCGGATCTCTCACTAATTTCTTGTTCTCAGCACGGTTTTCGTAAAGGGAAATCCACAATAACTAATTTGCTTGAATTTGTATCACATGTATCAACTGGCTTTAGGGAGAATAAGAATACTGATGTTATATACACAGATTTTAGTAAAGCTTTTGATAAAGTAAACCATTCAATTCTTTTGAATAAGCTTGATCTTCTTGGTTTTCAACCAATATTTGTAAAATGGGTTACTTCTTATCTTAGTAATAGAATTCAACAAGTCATATTTAACTCTTTCCGACATAATCAATGTTCTCTCAGGCGTTCCTCAGGGTAGCCATCTTGGTCCAATTCTGTTCTTGTTATTTATTAATGACATATCATCTGCTGTTAAGTTTTCAAACGTTTTATTATATRCTGACGATGTAAAACTTTTTAAATCATTCACCCCAAATAGCGAAAGATGTCAGTTGCAGACAGACTTAAACAACCTAGTTTCTTGGTGTGATAGAAATGACTTGCCATTGAATCTTAAAAAATGTAAAACGATGTGCTTTTCACGTAGATCTGTAGACCCTACTTCATACGTAATACAAAACTTACGGTTGGAGCAAGTATGCAGTTTTGTTGACTTTGGAGTAACTATGGGCCCCAAACTCAATTTTAATCTTCACACATCTTCAATGGTTTTTCAAGCTAAAGGTGCTCTTAGTTTTGTTAAACGTTGGTCTAAAGAATTTAGAGATTACCACAAAAATTCTTTTTACATCTTTGGTAAGGCCTATATTAAAGTATGCTTGCGTGGTATGGAACCCTGGTTATCAAGTTCATTCTGAGAAAATAGTGTCCGTTCAAAAACAATTTTTACTTTTTGCCTTAAATCATTTACATTGGGATCCCAGTTTAAATCTTTCCACTTACACTAACCGTTTGAAATTTATAAATCTCCCTACACTCGCTAGTAGTAGGGAAATGCTTGGTATAATATTTCTTGTAAAACTCATCAAWGGGTCAGTCTGTAGCCCATCTCTCTTATCTGATATTAATTTTAGCATTCCGCTCGCTCTACCAGGTAGTTTTGACCTTTACTTTTAAAATTTTCTAGAACAAATTTCGAGTTAAACGAACCATTCCGCAGTATACATATGTCACGATTTCAATTCTCATTCCAGCACATTTGATCTAACAGATTCACTCTTTAAAATTAAAAAACTTATTTTATCTACTCTTAACAAGTAACATTTAAAAATTATAAACTTTAATCTAATTCTTAATTTTGGCTGTTGAAATTTTTGTTTCTGTAGCTGAGCAGCTTAAGATCGCARCGCTTAAAACTCCCTTGCCTTTTATGACTCGGCTAATTCCGCTCGTTCGCGGATTGCGCCCTTCGCGTCGGTTGGGCGTTAGGAGGGTAATCGTTGGTTATTATTATTTATTTAAAATATTTGAAATAATGTAATTGAATGCTATGGGCKCTAAAGAAGTAATACAGTTTGAGTGAAATACTTTTTAAATCACAATACTACTAATAATTAATTAACTAATCACCTACATCATCGATAAATCACTCATTTAAAGATCTTGAATAAAAATACTCTGGCAACTCTAAACCAYATGGTTCCATAGTATAGCGGTTATCGCGTCTGCTTTACACGCAGAAGGCCTCCAGTTCGATCCTGGATGGAACCAAATTGAATGAGTATTTTTTTTACAAAAATATAGAAATGTACAAAGTTGTCATTATCTATGTTTTCAAAAGATTTCAAACATAAGGTTGTTGCGTCGAAGTCTTTGTTACTGACTAAAATGTTTTGATGGGTATTCTGGAAATTCTCAAATCGAGCATGCTACGTACCTTAGCCGCCTTCGAAGAACTCGTGGAATTGACGATAGCATTTATCAAACTCGAAAATATGACTTGCGAGGTTCGTCATCGCTGCCACGCAGTAAAGTCCTCGAAAGGCTGCTTGTTGAGTAAGTGGGATTTTCTCCACCGATATTTATAACATTTTTGTCAATTAAATACTTACAGTAGACGGAGGCATACACATTTCCTCTTTTTAGATACAGTGTATCTTTTTAGATACAGTCGACGTCGAGAAGCTGCAATCACAACAGACAGCCGAACGATTTTCTACTCGCCTTGCACTCCTGCTCTCTGAGAGCACTCGTCAACAACTCGGTATA
>NW_017536197.1:58150-70281 GCF_001853355.1 Bactrocera latifrons | reverse complement strand
TGGAATATCTAATTGGCGCCACGTAGCGAAAAGAAGAAACGACTGGCGCGCTGTTGTTAACTCGGCTATAATCGCGTAAGCGGTGTCTACGCCAATCAATAAGAAGAAGAAGTAGGGTGGTACTTACTCTGACTAGTTGATCTGATTCACAGTTACCAGGGATATTACTAAGAGCGGGTCCCATTTCAGGTTTATAGTGAAAAAGGGGTAAGATCCACTAAGATCACTATCTTTGAGGAAATCCTGAGAAACTTCAGCAATTTCAAGTCTGTTCTTTCACAAATCTTGTCGTTTCTGGCTAATTTCTTCGCGCAGGTAATATTCCTTATTAACCGGACGACCGTTTGGCAAGAACCCATGATGCGCGACGCCCTTGCGATTGAAGAAAACTGTTAGAAACACTTTCACATACGACCTACATCGGAGCGCTTTTTCGGTGTTGGCTCATGCGGTAGTTTCCATTTCGATGATTGTGCTTTGGTTTCTCTTTTTCCTTTGCTCTGGAGCATATCTGAGTCGTCTGCGAGCGATGAAGAAGAACCAACCCGGATCCAAAAAAAATACAACTGCCGAAAATTAACTAAACATTCAAAATGACAGCAAACAAAACAATCGAAAATCGAAACATGTAGCCCACGAAAATTCAAAATTCGCGATTATTTTTGTACAAACATCGTAATAATCGGCCTTGCAACTTATTCCTTATTTGGGGCCCACCATCCTTTTACAAAGGATCGGTTCRAAGATATCTCGGTAACCATTATCACTTTTATGTTTTATGCTTAGCTTTCATATATACACGCATAAGCTTTCACGAGCTTAAATTTTCAACTACTGTAAAAAACCGTGATGATTTTTAAACTTTTCAAAACTATCAGGTCTTTATCAATTCCCTTGATATTTATAAAAAAAAATCCTACTCGCCAGTGCTCACCTTTCGTAAAATCTCCATAAATTTAAAGATGATTACATAATATGAATATCCAAATGTAATTGAATTGCAGCACCTGTCTGCAGCACCTTCAGTGGCCTTCAGAAACAAACGCAAAGTGCGGGTGCAGAGGCAAATTAGAAAATTGCGCATTGACAATAAACTGACAGGCATGCACCAACAGCTGTCAGCACGTAAGGCAAACAAGCAGCGGTGCAAGGCAAATGCGACAATGCGCGCCAATTCAGCCATGCAACACCGCCGTTGGTGAGCAGCTAGTAGGTGGATGAGCGCATGTGGACGAGCGTTGAGAGCACTACTGTCAATTTGCAGAAACAATTTACATGCATATGGAATTTTTTAACAATTGAAATTGCAAAATTTCGCAAGAATTTATAAGCGTTGCTATTTAACCGTTAGCTGCGAAATAGAAGCCGCAACGGAGTGGTGTCTAAAAAGAGCTGAGTGTGACAGACGCTGAGGGACACGGAGAGAGAGCACCAAAGTGTTTGTGCGACTTTTCAATATTCTCATATAGTATACGTTATACTATATAACGGTCGCTTAAAATATGTAAATTTTTGTTTTTTGCTTTTGTTGCATATAAATATTATATGTGTACATATGGCGAATGGTTATGCAACCCTGTCGAAACATTTGGGACTCTTTGGTGCAAAACGCTTTTCGCACTTGACTTGCAGCAGCGTTTCTATCCATGTGTGTGTGTGTGTGTGTGCTACAACAATCACAATTACTGTCATTTAGCGTTGCTCGGCATTAAATTATGGCAAATTGCGGTTGAATGGCAGTGCGCAATTTGTGTGCAAGCGAAAAGATTCGTGCAACATTCGCATACATGTGTGTGTGGGTGTGTGGCAATATTATGTGGTTGCACGGTGTCTATGGCCGCTTTTAGTTAACTCTGTTGGCAGGTTTTTGTACTTGTTGTTATTGTTTTGTTGCTGCTACTGGTGTAATTCTTGTTGGTTTTAATGCTGTTGGTGGATTTTTTTCTATTTTTGTTGTTTTTTGTTTTCTATTTTGGTGCTTTTGTTGTTGTTGTGTATGTTATAGTATTTATTGTTGGCGCTCGAACGGTGCCCATCCTATGGGTGCACTCTTTATAACGCACTCAGCTCTTTTTATATGCATACGCATGCATGTGTGCGTCTGTCTTGTAGGAAGAGACACTTTGAAGCTGTCAGATTTTATTGCCGAAACGTGTGTGCGCACATTCTTCGAAAACTTCACTGCAGCCCTACTTTCTCCATGCCCTCATATTAAAAGCACTTTCAGTCTTTTGGTTGGCGACGCCGTTCGCCCCCGTGTTCTAGCGAAAGTGTCGTTATGCGTGTAATTTTATAGTTTCCTTATTTCATTTGCTGATGTGTATGCGCAGTTGATGTAGTTGCGTTTTGCGTACCCTCACCCATCTTCTACGTCGACTTGCTGCCTGCTGGTGGCTTCTTGCAACAACAACCATTGGCCGCTCACGTGCTCCGCTATTTAAGTGCGTTCGCGCATTAAGCGTAAATCTTCCGAATTGCCGTTACTTCTACTGTCATTCTTAGCAATTTTGCTTTGCTTCACTTGGTCATCAACCAGCAGCCACTTACTACCCKGCAACCGGTGGCACACACAAATCACTTTGCTGCAACTTTAAGTGACTTTTCTGTGGAATTCCACGCATTTGCTCGGGAAATGTGATTTTTTCGTTTTATTTCTGTGACTTTTTGTAGTATCTTTCGAATGCTTTCATTGGAGTTCAACTGCTCTAAAGGCTTGCTGGGTTCGGTTGACTTGGCTTGGCATTGTTGCAACTTCGGCGCGTTGCTTTACAAGTTCGCCATTGCACTGTCAAAAATCACTCTTTGCATCTAATATCGTATTGTCGGTAATTGGCTTGCCGCTCCTGGCGCATCGTTCGACTGAACTGTTGCCTTATCAATGTATTTAAAACTCTGCACAATGAAAAATTCGGTGCAGCACGTGCTGACACAACTTTTTAAAGCGCGCCTTTGTTACAGCTTAGCTTAATGGGTCCAGGTTTGTCTATTGTGAAAATAAAATTTATAAATAAAATATAATCTTGACGCTCAAATGCAATAAGTCTAGTTAGATGAAAAGCTGGAAAATGGAATAATGGAAAAAAGTATTACAAATCTTAAATTGAACAAAAAGAATTTGAGCAATTTCTTTTTGAAGCGGAACTACAGCCTTATATCACTTGAAGGGACCAGGTAGGACGCCTTAATACTCTCGCTATTTCTTATAAAAATGGAGGCATGTTTAGTAGTTCATGCAAGTGTGAAAGGTTTTCTGAGGGCCATTCAAGGTTCTTTTACCTATGGCACAAGAAGCTCAAGACTTCTGACCTTAGACCAAGTATCCGTTTGAAGGCGAGCTAAAGTGAGAAGACGAAGAATCCTTCCCCCTCGACTTGGTAAACCGACCTCTAATGTAAAGATCAAAACAGCCTCCTATGAGGGACCCATCTTTTGATGACAGCCACTGTAAACATATTAAGGATTACGATTTAAGGGCATGTTACCTGGAATGCTCGGTTCATTAATTGGGAAGCTACCGTTTTGGTGGAGCATTGACTAGAGTGGATATATAAAGGAGCGCAAATGCGGTGTGAGATTCGTGGTGGGAGACAGACTCCGTCGTCGAGTCTTGGCATTCACCCCGGTGGATGAGCCTCTAGCCAAAATCCGCATCATAGCGAAGTTCTTCAACAGCTCTGATTTGCATCCAAGCCCCGACTGAAGAGAAGGACATTGTGATCAAAGATGTCTTCTATGAGCGTTTGGACGATGTCGAAATCGTGCTTGGCGATTTTAAAGAAGGTATTTTTGGCACGAAGGTTTAGGTAATTCTGCCTCCATGATGAAGCATGTCCAAATGGGTTAAAGCTAATCGACTTCGCCGGGGCCCGAAACATATGTGAAACTATATTCTAACGTACAAAAATTTATCAAGCTACCTGGCTGTCTCCAGATTGAAAATCAACCAAAGAAGACACGTCTCCAGTGTTTTAAATGTGCGTACACTCCGAGATCTCTGTGAAACTAAAAACGTACATCAACAAACACAAGGAAGTTTCGACTTCGAAAAGTTTACTCGACTTGCACACCTGCTCTCTGAGAGCACTCATCAGCAACTGCGATAGGAAACGAGTCTTCAGACAAGGCGACTCCCTATTGTCCGTCTTCTTCAATTTAGTCCTGAAGAAAATAATTCGAGCTGCAGAGCTGAATAAGAAAGATGGAAGATTCTATAAAAATGTACAGCGAAAAGGAAAAATGTCAGGCGCGCTGTAGTAAACTCGGCTATACGCGGTGTCTACAAGAATAAAGAAGAATTCAATAATAAAATGTCTAATCGAAGCCTACTATGTTATAAAACACTAATTGGAGACTAGGAGACGGGAGCATTTACTCGAAAACTGCTTCCTATTAAAGTAGTTTCTACAGAGATTAATTTCTCTTAACCAAAACTCACTCCAAGCATCTGCAATGGTTAACCAAAAAACCATTCTTGTTTTGGTTATTTTCATCGACTAAAGCGAGAGAATTATAATTCCGTCGTGCCTTTTAGACATATTACAAACATCTGTCACTTATTTCAAACAACAAACTCGCAAATTGTGGACCTCCTTTTCTTTCTTAGCAGGTAACTAGACGGAAATTTAACATATTCAGAATATCTAGCGTACGTTGAGAGCAAACTTCAATTCATGTCTTTGATATTCAGCCCACTACAAACTGAGGCGGTCAAAAATCGAATTCTTTACTGTGAGCTTTTTTAGATTATCCTACAAAAAAGAGATCTTACAAGTTTTAGATCCCCACCCACGGGTTATTGTACTGTTTTATAAAGTATATTTTGTGAGGACTACGAGATTTAAAGAAATTTTCCACAGCGATGACTTCAGCACTCTTAACCACAAACTAAGATCATCAAGAATAGCTTTTTCAGGYTTTCATGCTTTAAGCTTTTAAGGGAATTTCAGCAGACCTTATTTCCTAAAATTGATTGAACGTTCGACCGAGAGTTATTATGTAGTTTACCGTTCTTTAACGTGTTCGATTTGAAAATTTTAAATTGTCCTTCCTTAGGGATGAGATAATGATCCGTACAATGAGCTCGATGAATTATAATACTAGTCGAATGGGTCGGATATGAAATTATATTTTAGGATCCGAAACTTGGGAGGTTAAGTTATTTCTGTTCATGAACATAAGCTTAATCAAGTCTTATTAACCAAAACATAGAGGAAACATAGAGGAAACATCCGGACTAATATCTCAATTGACCGCGCTAACCTTTTGTAGGAATTAGCCGTAATTGTTTTGTACCAATATTCTGCAAAAGTTTAGAATCTCACGACTACTTTCACATTTAATCCCCTTGAATGGTTATTATTTATTTTATTAAGATATTTAAGACGTTTCCGATTCTGTGAGCCCTCAATCAAACTGACTATTGGCGGCTTAAACTTAGAGTGACTCTGACATCAAGAACACACTTTAGTTCTCACTGATTTATGTAATTTTTATTCAGAAGGTACTTATTGGTTCTCAAGTTCTTAACTTCATCGCCATACAATCTATCCTTTTCAAGCTCCTCTAGGGGATTGATTTATAACGTATTTACTTTCAACAAATTTTTACCTCAAAGACCGAAGTCTCATTTTTGCTTAATAATTTCGTAATTTCTAAATTTGCATACAAAATCCGACACTTCAAACTTTTTTCGTGACACTTCTGTCGTTTCATTATATCTCAACTCGCAGTAGTTGCCGTTATCTAGGCGAAAAAGGCAGCAGCGAGCAACAGAGGGTTCTCAACAAGCCACTACAAGGTAACAATGACGGCTGGTGTGATTTTAAGTTTTGGCACCTTTTAATTGTGCCAGAGCAATTAAAACTGCTGCCACGGCTGGGTCACAGAGGAATCGCACAGCTGCCGGCTGCCAACGCTGATTTTATTGTTTTTGTCTTTGCCATAATAACTGTTGTTCGCACTTGTCGTATGTCGCCGTGCCGAGCGGACGGACACGCCTGCTAAACACGACAAACTACGGCGAGCAGCTGGCGCTCGAAGCAGTCAAAGGATGAGCGCTAAAGCTGAAAAATGGAAACAATAACTGACAAACAAAATAAGAGCAAACGTTATGGGAGGAAGAAAGAAGGAAGGCAAGGGAAGAAGGGCAACCGAACGCGCGAGTGGTACTTAAGTGAAAATTTTCTGCTGTGCCGAGCACAAGTGGCGCCAGCCCAAACTAAGCTGACAGGCAGCCCATATATGCCGAAGGAGGTAGCAAGTGCTCGAGTGGTTGAAGCTTTGCGTTGAGATGAGAAGGAGTTGAAAGGATGAAAAAGTTGCTGCCGCTATGATTACTGCCGTGCAACAGCACAAATTGTAACAATTATTGCATAACTTTCAAGTGCGACCCAAGCGAAAACCACTCATAGACGTCGAGGCCTAAAAAGGTTTGGCACTTACCAACTCGTACCTGCCGAAAAGTACAAGCAATCGTTGTGAAGCATATACACGCTCGTACTTGATCGTGTGCAAGGCTTGGCAGTTGAGTAAAAAACTCACCACACACCCTCATGCACGTCTGTCGTCTACTCTACCGGCAGCTTTTTTGTGGTGGCGCCACTTGTACGTGCGCTTGTGTCCGTTTTGACTAGCACCCCTTGTGTTGTTGTTTTAATTGAGGCACTACAAAGTTAAAGCGAAAATGCCACGTTCTTATTGTGGCACGTGGAAAATAATTAAGTGGAATTTCATATGAATTTCTGAATTGAAATCGTAATGAGCAACTCTGAAGTAGTTGGCGGGTGGGCAGGACCTGCGAGGGGGTACAAACTACGAGTTTAATGAGCAAAGACGGTAAAAAAGCGATCAAGTTGTGTAATAGTGAGAGAGTTGTGAGTGGTGCTCGAGTAGAATTGTGTTCGCTCATTGAATTAATGAGTATTTTAACGGTAAGTGGGCGTTAATTGTTCTATTATGAGCGAGTGTACTTTGAATAAAATATCAGTGTTCTTGTTGATTAGTTACATTTATTTTGAAGATTTTTTGAATACTAATAAAAGGGGGAATATTGTAAAACAGTTAGGCAAGGAGCAAACCATTAAAAATGCGGACTGTGTTAGGCACAAACCGAGTGTGCTAGACCCAAATTTAGTAGAGTAGAATAAAACAAATATGAGAAATCGAATTCTCAAAGCGATTATAAGTCATAGGAAAGGGGTTTGGAACACTTTTTGGACACTGCATCGMAAATGAATTGCACAAATCGTAGGAAAGCTGAGGAAAATATAAACTAAATTTCCTTATATTAAGCTTCATTAAAATATCYATATGTGATCAACTACAACGCGGGTCAAATTTTTAACGAAACCAACATATTTACATACGTACATATAAGGGTTTCATGCATACTTATTCAGTCAGATTGATGTGATCGCTGTAATCTGATTGGTGATCTAAGACTCTTTCTCCGAACTGACAGTCTCGGTTCAGTGTTAGGTTGTTTAGTTGCAGTTGTTTTGAGCTTAAGTTTGAAAACCTTCAAAATTCTATAACTTACGTAAATATGTTTGCCTTATATGGTACATCGCGGCATATTATTTCAAGGAGCGTAGAAATTTTTCGCAACCAGTTCAATGTAAATGAGATCAGTTATTTTGGAAAATTGGGTCAGCTTAGATTGTGAAACTACAGCTTCGACCTTCATGATAGTGAGTGCGAGTTCTACTGCCTGCGAATTTCTGGAAAGGAGTATGGAATCTTGTTATATCTTAATATCGATAAACTTTGACGAGATATTTTGCAGTTGGTTTAGTTTTTCTTAACCTCAACGTTTGCTTGTCGAGTTATTTTTATAGTCAAGTTCATTTGAAGTAATTTAAAATCCAAAACCTCGCCTTTTCGGTAGTTGTATTGAATTAGTGAATAGTTTGGAAGCTAAATTGGAAATAATAAAAAATCAAATTCACTTAAAGTCCAAAGAAACATGTGATTTCAAGAAAGCTTCTTTGAATTAGAAAGGCGATTGATGATGAAAAATATCCAATATTAGTTCGGAAAGGTGTATACTTAATTAAAGGATCAACGATTATACTAACGATTTCGCAGTTTCCCTTGAATTTCTACTTTCACAATCAACTTATCTGTCAAGTACCGCATATATATGGTTTCTGGTAGAATTACGTACATTCTTCATTTGTTCCAGTTCATTTTTCCAAAATTAACGGGAAAACAGTGTTCTTTCCCTATCCGAACCTGCAGCGCGGCTTAAGTTAGCTTTCGAGGCTGGGATTAACAAAACTTATTATGCTGCTTTTTTGAATATTTCGATTTCTTAACTTCAGGTATTGCCATGGTATTAAGCTAAGAGGTCGATCACAACAAGGATCTCACTTGAATACTTTAGAATGCCGGTCCGTTTTGTTACCCAAAACTCCCTTTTAATAGATCTTAATACCCTTACAAATCAACAAAATGCTTTGAGCTTTTCACAAATTCGTCGAAACGGCTAATGACAGCGTCCGCCATGGCYCACCTCATGAATACATCTTCGAATTGGTAGTAAAACCCACAAGGTTACCCCATCTGGCTGGACTATAGTCTTTCCAGTCGCCAGCGAATCCGCTATGATCCGATGAAGACAAAAATTCTTCGACTAGCTTTGAACGCACAGTTAGTGARCTTAGCGCTAGTATTTCCCCTCTACTGGCGCAGTGAATGCCACTTCTGCCTTAAAAACACTTCAAGCTGAGATTGTCGGATACCTCCTAACAGAGAACTACTTCTCCAACCATCCGTCCCATATATCCCTCGTGGGTATGTGAGCAGAGACAAACAGCCACGTGTGACCTCTGTGGCGCAACATATTTTTTTACGCCTCTCCTATTAATAAATCGCAAATGCAAGGACCAGATAAGACTGATTTTATATAATTATATGTATWGTTTATGCTGGATGTTTACCGTTGCAGATTAGGATATTTTCAAAGTTTATAATCTTTCAAAGTTTCATGACAACCATGACGTAAGTAAAGAATTCTCGAATGGAGTTTCATGTTCTGCAGACAATTTATGTCTGTACATCTGGGCCTCTAACTCGYTTTATCAAATAAGGATCGGTATTCCAATTAGTAGTTCGATATTCCATCGAACGCGACATTTTAGCGAGGCTTTGTAGTGAATTTGGTATTCTAACGAGTATAACATTCTAACAATTTTCCATTACAACTTCTTTGATGGCTTAGATTAGATGTACTCTGAGGACCTCCGTTGAGAATAATTTTTTCTAGTCGAAACATCCAAGTAACATTTGTAGAATTTTTCCCACCAAAATGGCACTTAAGTCTGCARCGCCGAAAATGCTGCATTTAAACATGCCACATAAGTACACCAACAAGCAAGTAWGTGAGTGAGTATGAGTGTGAGTGAATATGAGTGTGTGTATGTTTGAGAATTTYTAAATTTATTGATACCATTTGCGTTGCGATGCAAAGCCAACACAAWACTTKGCGCGTGCGAACAAAATTCCCCCCGCCGAACGTACAAGTGCATGCTTATAAGTACATAAGTTCATACTAACAATTTTTCTTTCGACGAAATGTTGCAGCATTTGGAGGCAATAGACGCCAGCACACTAATTTTATTTTATAAATTCACCAAAGTACAACTAAGTACAGTTATGTGCACATATGTGGACTCACTCCCGCCAGCTGTCKTTGCCATCACTTGCAAATGTTGCTTAAGCACTTTGTATGCGTAAGTTGCTCGTCTATTGCCAGCARAGGCAGCTGTTGCACACACGTCACGTGATGTTCGCCTTTCACGGCATTTCGCTCGTGTGTGTCTGCAACGAAAAGGTATGAATTATGAATGAAAACGCCACGGCAAGGGAGATGCTGGCAAAATGGCAATGTCTTGCAATACATTTGCACAAGTCTTTGAATGCTTCTGTGTATGTGTCTGCGGGTAACGGTGCTCCAAAGTGCTGCTCATCGCCGTATTCATGACAGCCATTCCGCTATGGTCGCTACATTTGATAGTCATCGCATGTGTGTATGTGTGTGTGMCTGCCATTCAGTGACCTCCTACATCTTTCYGCCGTCGTGGCAAATGGCATTGCATTGGCTGTAATGGTCCGWCATGTCCTCGCTTGCCGTATACTTCCTTAATATTATATCAACGACCGTTYGCTCRCTGCTTTATYTTATTCTARCTATTTGGGGTTCGTTATGGCCCGAAATGGTTCATGTACCTTTTTATTGTTGTAGCACAATTGCGCCGTTTGACTTGATGTGCTTGCAAATGCAACGAAATGCCGCTCGGAAGACAAACAGTTCTACGTGAAATAAATTGTTGTCGGTAGTGTGCTTACGACTCTTGCATTGTTTTTGTATGCAAACAGAGTTACGCCGTGAGTTATACATACATATGTGGAGGGTAGGTCGCAGTGAATAATTTTGGAATCAGACCCTTAAGCGAAAGGTACATGTAGTGTCTCCACTATTATCAAAGTATCATATTTTCTGCTTCAAAAGTTACCARCTAAGTCTTTGTTTTCCAGTCTGATTTATGTGAAATAATGTCCCAAAAACTCATTTGATATGCCGWATAAATAGGCGGATCTTTCATGAGGCCACGAATAATCCCTCATGGAGAGCTAGAAAAGCCTGTCCTGTCGCTTATTGACAAAGGGTATAGAGCGCCACTAATTTATTGAGATGCCTGATAGCAATAATGCCAATTCAACGCCTACTTAGAAAGTATGACAACCGAGATATCCCAGCCTTAGTCTGGCGAAAGCGGGACAGTAAAGGAGAAATTATATCAATTTTTTCACCTCATCCTCCTCCTTGAAACTTTTACAAATTGGGTCCTCCAAAATATTTCGGCTCATTTCTTGAGTGGAGTGCAATTAGCACAGTGTCCTGCTTCTAAACACCTTATTGCGGCGATGTGAAGCTTCCTAAGAGGTAGCATTGCTATAAACCTTTTACGTTCCAAGGAAGAGATACCCCCGCCCCCCCCTTGAGCTTCGATCCATGCATAARAAAAACTCATTGCTCCTCTTTTTCAGCGATTCCTTTCCAACSACAAATCTCTTGGAGGTAACATGTATGCGCGTTGAAGATGCTCCAATGATCGAAGAGGTACATCCGAGATTTTATACCACCTAGTATATAATACCATTTAAATTTTAAATGGATTGACAGTCACGCCACCTCTTTCTGGCCAGCTAGCTACTATATTGAGAAACCCTTGGGTTGGATGAGGTAAAGGACAGAAGAGACACAGAAATTTGTAATCAAATGACTTTAAAAGGATATGAGATGACAAACTTGATCCAATAGAATATGTAATCACTTAACCTGCTATCCAAAATGTTGTAAGATCGCATGATCTGTATATGATACGAAGTACTATAGAACGTAAATGCATATGTGACGTTGATCCAATACATATATACATATAAAATAAAATGAAATGATGTAAAAATTTGAAACTTAYATAAGTCATATGATCACATGGCGATATGATGTAATGTGAAACCACTAGAATAATCATTTGAAGGTATATTAATATGATATGATACGAGATCACGAGATATAATCATATGCGACAAGACTAGATCATATGGCGATAAGGTTTATTCTATGTGACGTAAGAGCACAAGATGTAATCATATGACGATATATTAATATGATGTGAGATCACAAGAC
The DNA here is from genome assembly GCF_001853355.1 of Bactrocera latifrons. Classification (NCBI taxonomy): domain Eukaryota; kingdom Metazoa; phylum Arthropoda; class Insecta; order Diptera; family Tephritidae; genus Bactrocera; species Bactrocera latifrons. The sequence continues at coordinate 58,589 of NW_017536197.1, read as the reverse complement.
ATAATTTCAAAATATTGTTAGATAATATGAAATTTTGTATAATAGCTTACAAAGTGACATGCTAAAAATATGATACAAAGTGGTAACACATGATATATCTTAGATGAAAAAATTCAAAAATTAATAAAATCATATGATAAAATTTATACCTGATAAATGTCTGCATATTTTACTTTGTATATGATAATATATTCATCAGATATCATGYTCCACTGATTTCAAATATAATGTAAGTCAATACTTTACAAACTTATCAGAATTTTGTGTGATAAAAAAGGGATTGAGATCACATTACGTGCAAAGTCACATGATAGTATACAACAATAAGACATAATATGTTGGCAAAAAGTCTTGCGTTTTTTTTTTTTATTTTTTTATTTTTTTATTTATTTTATAACGGTTTGATGACTCATGACCAGCTCTTGACCGGTGCTACTAC
>NW_017536197.1:47807-58090 GCF_001853355.1 Bactrocera latifrons | reverse complement strand
AATTCAGCTATTTTATCGCAATTTTCGACGACAGGCCTTCCGGAGCGTGGCGCATCTTCGACCACCTCTACACCAGAACGGAAACGTTGAAACCATCGTTGTGCGGTGGAAATGGAAACTGTATCGGGTCCATAAACTGCACAAATTTTATTGGCGGCTTGAGATGCATTTTTGCCTTAATCGTAGTAGTACTGTAAAATATGCCGTATTTTCTCTTTATTTTTCTCCATGTTTGCGACGCTATAACTCACGAACGACTTAAGAGAAACGAGAATAAACACGTGTTAGCGCGTGAAATGAGCTTTCCAAAAAGGTATAACATGACCCGATGCGAGGAATGAAACTAGAACTACGCGCTTCCTCCGCCAACTACCCGAAATACCGCAAGACAACCTAATATTATATGAAAAAATCAAAATGAGTCGATACTCGCTGGACAGTTTATAGAACTTAATCAGATTAGGTCTGCCGAATGAGTTTCGAGTGTGTAAACCAATATACACTTATCGTCAGATTTTTCTCTCGGTAAAACAAAAAAAGTCCGAAAGATCTTCCGTCATCATATAAAGGACAATAAAAATCTTAGTCTCCATTGGGGTCAGTATAAACATCAGCCAGTACAGGGGTAAAGCTCTCTCCCTTTATGTCTCATGAGTCAGCCTGTCCGCCGCTCGATATGCTGTAGAATTGTTGACATCGCAGATAAAGTTTTTCTTACAATATTTGGGTAGAGGTTAATACGTAATAACACATTTGGAATATTAAATAGCAATAAAACGATGAGTTATACTAACATACATGCTGATATCGACAAGGATTTAGAAGTCAAAAAAATCAGCAAAATTCGCTGCGACATCCGGTCTAAATATATGGTATTAATTTCCTTCAACTCCCAAAGTAATCCATTTGGTATCTTATGGTTGTATCATATACGATATCAAATGGAGTGATGGTGGTTTTATGAAGGTTTGACATTACTTTAGTGAACTTGTGGAACRACGAAAACTTCCAAACTATTGTGATTTGAAATCGCTTAAGGGCATATACAATTAGAATTTTCAGAAAATTTATTTCTTTTCATTTTATTTTCTTAATGTACATATTAGGTGCGTTCCAAAGTAAACTTGACATTTTGAATCTGGTGGCGCCATCTTTATGTCGAGTAGTGCGTTAAAATCGGCCATCTTTACGATTGTCCAATGAGAATTTCATGACATTTCATTGATTGGAAGTGAAGTTATTGAATTTTAAGTGTCAGCATGTTTGTGTTATCGGTGCGAAAATGAGCTTCAAACAAAGAGCTAACATTAAATTTTGTTTTGAAATTGATAAAATTTTTACCCAAACGTTTCAATTGATTAAATAAGTTTATGGCGACGATATCCTATTCCGTAGCAGAATGTACGAGTGGGTTCGACGTTTTCAAAGTGGTCGTGAGGTCATGAATGAAGATCAATCAAGTGCCAATCAAAATCCGTGATACCAGAAATTCCATCGAAACTGTGCGTGAATTCATCATTGAAATTCATAGAAATGAAATTGAACGTTTCCAAAACATCGATTTCTCGCACTTTGACCGAACATTTGGGCTTACGAAAGGTGTGTGCACGCTATGTTCCGCACAAATTGACTGACGACCAAAAATTGCTTATGGTCCGTCTCATCGATYGATGCTTTTGACCGATTATTTGACCAAATATCACATTTTTACCATTAACCACTCCCCGCATTCCCTGATATGGCACCGCTCTTTTCGGATCGAAAATTTTTYTTCACCGATATTTGATTTTAGATTAGATTTTGTTTTTTGCTTGAATACTGGTGCAAGGAGATTGTGTCTATGTGTTGAATTTTGATCGGGGTCTAACAGGTCAGTGATGTCTTTCCAAGTTGAATTGGACGTGAAAGTAATGAAGAGGTCTGGTCGTCCATTTTTGCGCCTGTAAGTCATAGCATCTTGGGCGTACTTGTTCAAATGTCGAAGACTGCCGGTGTACGTTGCTGGCAAAACCACCATTTGGCAGCATTTTCATCATTATTAATCGCATCACGTAGGTGAATATATTCCTCGGCGCGTAGACGTTCACTTTCAATTTTTGCGTACTTGTCGCCCACAAATTCATGTAATAGTTCACGGCATTTTAACAAATGATTAAATTCATTTCGTCGGATCATAAGGCGGTAGGCTTAAAAGTTCATGCCATCATCTGTTTTTATTGAGTCATTATTTAAATTTACTTGCATTACATTAAAATGGTAACCATCTTCGCCACSTGGAAAAAGAACTGGATACTGTAATGTATCAAATGATCGGTGCTTTTCCGCAACGCGTCGAAGGTTTTCATTTCGAAGATGGATGATGATATCGCGTCGCTCGAATTCCGTTCCGACCATAACCACTGCAACGTCGTCTTTTACCTGTACATTGAATCGACGCTTATGCTCCCCGGGTGGTGTTTTGTCTGCTCTTATCACAACCTTATAATTATCTGTCGGCATCTGGTCTAGAGCTGTTTTGAATGAACGTATGAGGCTGTTGTGTTCATGAAACRTAGTTTGAAGTTCTAAGACGATTTCTCGTCTTACTTCAGTACTGATTGCAAAACGAAGATCAGTTTCTGCAGCTTGATTACCGTTTATTGAGCTATTCGGTTACGATTGGCATCAAGTCTTTGCGTGTGCTTTAGGATTGTCTCGGTAGCTCGCGATGAAGATTTTTTTTCACTATCTTGTTGAAGCCGTGATTCATGCTCTTTTTATACTCTCGCAACAAAGTTGCTAAAGAGAGTATTATAGTTTTGTTCACATAACGGTTGTTTGTAAGTCCTAAAACTAAAAGAGTCAGATATAGGGTTATATATACCAAAGTGATCAGGGTGACGAGTAGAGTTGAAATCCGGATGTCTGTCTGTCCGTCCGTCCGTGCCAGCTGTAACTTGAGCAAAAATTGATGATCATGATGAAACTTGGTACACGTATTTCTTGGCTCCATAAGAAGGTTAAGTTCGAAGATCGGCAAAATCGGCCCACTGCCACGCCCACAAAATGGCGGAAACCGAAAACCTATAAAATGTCATAACTAAGCCGTAAATAAAGATATTAAAATGAAATTTGGCACAATTTTTGGAAAAGTGGGCGTGGCCCCTGCCCCTACTAACTTTTTTGTACATATCTCGAAAACTACTATAGCTATGTCAACCAAACTGTATAGAGTCGTTTCTTTTAGGCATTTCCATRTACAGTTCAAAAATGGAAGAAGTCGGACAATAACCACGCCCACCTCCCATACAAAGGTTATGTTGMAAATCACTAAAAGTGCGTTAACCGACTAACAAAAAACGTCAGAAACACTAAATTTTACGGAAGAAATGCCAGAAGGAAGCTACATCCAGGCTTTTTTTAAAAATTTAAAACGGGCGTGGCKTCGCCCACTTATGGACCAAAAACCATATCTCAGGAAGTACTCWACCGATWTCAATGAAATTCGGTATATAATATTTTCTTAACASCCTGATGACATGTGCCAAATATGGGTGAAGTCGGTTCACAACCACGCCTGAAATCTCGATTATCACTTTATCATGCGAGAGTATAAAATGTTCGGTGACACCCRAACTTAGCCCTTCCTTACTTGTTTAGTTTCTATATTTCTTCTTGTAGATATTCGGTTATGGTTTTCTCAAGGCGTAACTCACGTTCATCAGCTATTTCGTTTGCTCTTTTTTCCTTAACATTCTTTGATTTGGAGGTTTTTTTTCCAATACTTACTTTTTAGGGTGCCATTTTTTATTTATTGCAATGATTGTGTGAAGTAAAATTCAATTTTCTGTTGTAATAATCAACTGAAAATGCATCAGTAAAGGAATATATTCGTGGCGCTACAACTTACCTGAAATTCCTAAAAATCTTTAATTATTTACTTTAATATACTTCAATATACTCCATTGTACTTAAATATGTTTCATATTGACATATATATTCACAACGCATGTGTCAACACAAATTTGGGTTATAAAACAATAGAATATCATCATATTAAATAAAAACTATATTTGATAGTTCAAAACAAAAAAACAAAGTGCTCCGATCGTCCAAACTTTACTTGTTAGGTCAATCTTAAGATTTCCTCAAAGTTTCACCGAAAACCGTTCAGCCGTTTCGGAGCCTACCTGGAACATGCAGACATTCTTTCATTTTTATATACATACGAGATGTGTTCGTATTGCGAACTTTGAATTTTCGCGGCTCATGTCTCTCACTTATGCCGACAAGCTCGGCCATTTTGAATGTTCATTTTTTGTTTGTTGGATCGTCTTCGATTTTTACCTATTCAAAAAAATTGATCAAAGAACCTGGATAAAATTTTGTGTGAAAAACGAAATTAAGTGCGCGGATGCATTGCGAATGTTGAATGTGGCATACGGAGAAGCTACCTTGGACCGAAGCAACGTTTATCGGTGGTACAAAATGTTCTCAGAAGGCCGAGAAGATGTGACAAAAATTGGCTTTTGCACCACAATAACGCCCCTGCTCACACATCGTTGCTTGTGCGCGACATTTTGGCCAAAAACAACACACTAATGATGACGCAGCCACYGTATTCCTCAGATCTGGCCTCCTGTGATTTTTTCTTGTTGCCTAAACTGAAGAGGCCCATGAAAGGACGACGTTACGCTTCTCTTGACGAGATAAAGACGGCATCGAAGGAGGAGCTGAAGAAGATAAGAAAAAATGATTTTTTGAAGTTCTTCGAAGATTGGAAAAACCGTTGGCACAAGTGTATAATATCTCATGGGGATTACTTTGAAAGGGACAAAATTCAGATATTCAAGATATTCATGAATAAATAAATAATTTTTGAAAAAACACAAAATTCGCGATACTTTTTGAACACACCCTGTTTATAGATTTAAGGTGGCTACTTTGTCAAAAAAARATTATTTTGCTTATTCCTTCGATTAGTTACTAGATTTAACATTACTTTAACGAAATCTGTTTATTTTTTTTTATTTCAGAGGATCCAGCTCAGAGATATAGTGCTCACCCCACAACATCTTTTTTGTGAGAAACTCCTGGACATCAGCAATTACTTTCCAAATAAATATTTTTACTAAATAATACTAAATCTTAAAATACAGTTAAAAGGCACCATAATATGTGTATAAATTTTTGAATCAAAAAGTTTACGAGTTTTCTCCAAAAATAATACGTAAAATTTGCTTTTTGTTAGAAGACGGAATCTAACTGTAATACAATCGGTTGAAAACTCATTCCGGTGGAATATGAATACAGACAAAATAGTTTTATAACTATTTGGTTAGGTAATGTTTTTTGAATTCAATTTTATTGTGTCTTTACTTTATTAAACAATTATCCTCAAATTGAGTGCTTTTTAATTACTTTGTTCTGTTGGCAAGTACTTTAAAATGCAAAAGTATGTTTCCTAAAATATGTGCTCCCTAGCAGGGTTGCAACGAATTGCAAATAGAAAAGCTGAATGTGTGAAATTAAATAATAAAAATTTCCACTTGATTTATGCGAGCCTTTATCAACCGATGTTTATGCTTTATGGCCCATTTATTCAGCTTATCTGCAGTGTTAGGTGAAAAAGCAGAAAAAACGACTAGCTAAGGGTTCAAGCACTCACTGCATTGGTTGCATAAAATTGAGCTGTTTATGCTTAATAAAACACACCCATTGCCACAATTTAAAGAAAATTTGTGTGCGGTTGTAAAAAAAAAGGATTAACTTATCCTTTAGCGTGGTGAAAAATCATAAAACTTGAAATTACAACAATAAACAAACGAACAACAACGCAAAAGCTGGAAAAGTCAAAAGTCAGTGTTGCAARAATGGCGGGGCCGGTCGAACATGACCAAGCAACACATGTTTATGGCCACAAATGAACGAAATAGCCACGGCGTAGAACAGATGTTAAAACAATCAGTGCAACAACRGTAGCAATAAAATAGCAACAACAACAATAACATTAAAATATATAAGAAACAATAAGTGAAGTGCTAGCTAGCTGAGGAAAGTCCGTAATGAAAKGCTTAAATGGCTGGAAGCGGCTGTGAAATTATAACGGTTTGTGCGGGAGYTGCGCACAAGCAACGCCATATCGCTGGAAACATGAAAGCTATTAAAATTTTATTAGCTTCGCTCGCTCAATGCTTACATTTAAAGCRCCTAAGCATACTTTTAGGCGTGCTGACGTTAGACATTTCATTGCTGTGGCTGAAGCAAGTGAGTTGAGCAATACCGCGCCACAGYTAAATGTACGAAAATCGTAATTTTTATTTGTTRCAGGTAAACATTTTTATAAWTCTTCATACTTATTTTTGTCTAGGTGGCAAGTGCTGCTGCCGCATGCGCCTGAATTACGCACGTGAGCGGCAAATAATTTTCATTTTAGCGCCACACCAATTTGCATTTATCGCATTATTCTAAGCCAAACACCTTCCTCCCCACTCGCGCCCACTCAATATCAAGCGCCGTCTCCACTCCCGCACACCACACACCACATTTGTGGTCATAATAAATTCAGGGATCACATAAATCTCGGCTGAGGATGCGCTGAAATGCAATAAAATGTTCCCAGGAAATATGCTTACAATTACGTTTACCCRCTTACATTAGAATTACTACGTACATATACTCAGAGCATAGACCTACGTGCCTAGGTGTATGGTGGAGCTGCTTGTAAGTGCAGCTGTGGCGCTTGAAGGACTAGAATAATGAAGACGAAGCTTGTTGAGCGGTTTTCGTGATGGTCTTGAGTTTAAAGTATAAAAATTTAATTGAAAATTTGCGTTGAAAAGCTTTTCCAGCGGCGGATATCAACGTTGCTGAGGACGTAGTCAGAGGAAAAAGTGAATAAATTATGTTGAAGTMACTTTTTTAGTCAAAGTGTGCGGTCAAGCCTATTGATTTAAACTCTCAAATCTACATATTATACTTTTTTTGCATCCATATTCCTAAAAATTAGTAATGTGTCATAAATAACTAGTTTTTTCGGTAGAATTTACTCAAAAATGCAAGCAATTTTTACACGAAAGAGTATACATCGATTCTCTTAATTTTTATGTCTAAAGTCATCGTTTGATCTATGGCTTACTTTCTAWAATATGTATATTCATTACAAATGCCTTATATGTAAAAAATATTTCAACTCAAGTGTTTTATAATATCTTATTTTTCTCGACCTACTTTATTCTTACTGAAAGCTAATGACACCGTACTTATTTTGTCGAACCTAAACTAACATAACTAACCAAATACAACTCATTTGAATCTTTAGTCAACATCATACAACTTAATCCAACGTTAACTAACATAACCTAATTTATTTGAACCCAATCAAGTTGAACCTCAACTCTACATTACCCAACTTAATCTAATCTGGTCAAACCTAAACAAAACTTAACCGTACTTAATCAAGATAAAATCTTTGAAAAATGAGTGCCTCTTCTCGCCCATTAAAACTTGTTATCTTATCGCAGTGTTATCCATATTATGAGTACAATTCCATCTAACCCGACGTTGAGTGCTTCACTGGTGTCTGCGTTCACCAGATTCCTGTAATGTGTCCAGTATATATATTAGTTTATTTCAGAACTCGGTCTCCATATATTTCTTTTCATCCAAAAATCGTCCATTTCCATCTCAAATGGGATAAGACAKGTATGAAAGACCAGTTTCCTCACTAATCCCATTCCACGTATCATTTTGAAGCTTCATATTTTGAATATACGGTGTTTGTGCATAAGAAGACTGAGTCGATTTAAAAAAAATGATCTAACCAATCGTTACAATTCTTTAAAAGCTTTCGAAATAGGCTCCTTCTGCGTCGATGCATCGCTGCTAGCGCGATTTCCAAGCATCGAATTCGTCACGGAAGGCATTCTCCAGAATAGGTGACTGCCCGGTGGGAATGCTGCTTTTTTTGTGATACTATTCTCTTCCTCTGTGCTCCTCACACCAAAGCGGTTACAGAACAATTGTTTATTTGTTTAAGATATTTGGTAATAAGTCGGAAACCCTATAAAATATAAAGGAAATGCAAATGATCAGCATAACGAGGTAAGTTGATTTATAGCCCTAACCCTTTGTTTGTCTGTCTGTATATATGCGAACTAGTCCCTCAGCTTATGAGATATCGAACTGAAAATTTTCACACGTCCTTTTCTTCGCAAGAAGCGGTTGTCAGAACCGATATCGGTACTTTATAAAATATAACTGCCATACAAACTTTTACGAAATTTGGCGCGGATTGGTGTCTAGGGCAATAATGTAATCTCCGAAAAAATTGATTAGATCAAGTCACCTTGGCATAAAGCTGTTACACAAACAGCTACTTAAAACTGCTTTCTATAGTTTCATAAGTTCTTATTGCGACTATTTAACGWGGATAAAAATCGGAATTTTAGATGATAACAGAAAAGATTATGTTAACAATATTGTTGACTAAAAAGTACATATAATGGCAGCGGTGGGATTCGAACCCACGCCTCCGAAGAGACTGGTGCCTTAAACCAGCGCCTTAGACCGCTCGGCCACGCTACCGTCATATTAATCTATTATCGCGTGTACAACCGACCAGACAGCTYGATTTTATTCTAGCCATTGGCATCAACAAAAGCGATCGAGAAACGCACGCAGTTTTTTACTCGTAATTATATGCATACATATGTACATACAATGAGCTTACTTTTCTAATTCTATGGGAGCAAATAGATATGTAGCGCTAATTCGAGAACTAGTTTCTGCTCATAGCCGGTTCGTTGGTGAAAAGCTTGTGGTCGCATACCATTTGAACACGTCTGTCAATTAACATCGCCTAAAAGTACATGCATATGTATGTACAAACATATTATAACACATTTGTATAGATTTGTATGTAATTTGTGTTACTTGTTTTCTTACGATTTATTTACGATTGCAATTATTTTGAGGTATTATTCGCTTTATTTATTKAAATATATRCACATTAAATGTTGTATTTTYGGGTCTCCATGGTTKKCGTGTGAYATCATTGCGAGTWTGAATTGCAGATCAGCTGACCAGTWTAGCCGCTTGGAATAGAATTTAAAAGTRTTTGCAAAGGTTACCAATTATGGTTTATGCAGTAAAATATGAAACGATCGAATGTAGTGGACATCACCAGCTATTTTTACACCTCCGCGCCTTAATGTGCTCACAAATGCTTGGAACCSCGCTGTGGAAAGTCATAATCAACTCAACAAACCAAACCTAACCTAACTTAATCTACTTTAATATAATCTAACATATTCAAAGCTTTTCTCATTTTTTCGAATCGAAATCTTTTCCWGCATAATTTAACCTGTCTTTTAACTTAATCGAATGATCTAGAGTGACGCAATCGTCGCTTGACCTAATCTAATAAAATCAAACCTAATCATTCCAAATCTCACYTAATCAAGCATATGTTTGTTAYATATACATACATTGTGACAAAAAAGTGCACGGATATTCTAAATAAAACGTAAAATGTTTAATTAACAGGTTGTTCAATAAGTTTTGTCGTTTAATAACAAAAACACAATTTTATGAATCAAAGTACACTTTATTATTCAGTACTGAACATTAATACACTTGCTCCAATGATCCCCTGATGTGAGAATCCGTAAGGTCTGCAATATACGCTTGAACAGCCGTTATGACATCTGCATTTAATGATACCAATGATRAAAAATTATTTTTTTCTTCTGCAAACCGAGTCTTTTTTCATGAATTTCTTCCTTCAACTCGTCCAAAAGTTTGCAATAATATTTAGCATTAATTGTTTTACCAGTTTGCAAATATTCCGCAAACAAAATTCCTCTTGCATTCCAAAAACCTGATGCCATAACCTTTTTGAGCAATTTCTGGACACGAAATCSTTCCGAAACCGAACAATCAGGTTCACACCACTCTTTAGCCTCAGGTTTTAATTAAGAATGATGGTGATAGACCCAAGTCTTATCCATAGTGCTGAATCCACGAACAAAATCCACTTTATCCCTTTTAAAACGCTCCAAATGTTACTAAGAAAGTCCCATTAGAATGTGTTTTCATCCTCGATACACTTTCACAACCACCAAATCTACAATCTCATTCTTTTTAAAAAAGATAAATAAATAGACTTTAGTGAGCTTGTTCGTAGCTCCAGTATTGATCCCAACGTTAGAAAAAAAGATGTTAGAACAAGTAAGGAAGGGCTAAGTTCGGGAGTCATCGAACATTTTATACGCTCGCATGATAAAGTGATAATCGAGATTTCA
>NW_017536197.1:24538-46527 GCF_001853355.1 Bactrocera latifrons | reverse complement strand
GAAAATACACGTCCACTCTGCTACGGGATAGGCAATCATCGCCATAAACTTATTTCATCAATTGAAACGTTTCGGTAAAAGTTTTACCAATTTTAAAACAAAATTTAATGTTATCAAACATACTGACACTTAAGACACAATAATTCCACTTACATTCTATGAAATTTCATGAAATTCTCACTAGATAATCGACAAAAATAGCAGATTCTAATGCACTAGTCGACATATAGATGGCGCCACCAATGTCATGTTGTGAAAATGAACGAAATTCGTTCAGTTTCCGGTACATAAATCAAGAAACAAATAATTTAACGGTATAAAACTTTGCTCGAATAATGTCTTTGGAGTGTGCCGTCTTATGACCAAAGTCGCTTAAATCCAATAAAAACTCTTCAAGCCCCTAGGTACCTATAGTTGACTTTTGATTGAAAATGTCGGTCAGTGTGTGATACACATACGTATGTAACTGAAATTAAGGGAGATTCCATCTCTTACATGTCTGTTTAAATGATATAAATGGATTAAATCGGACCAATACTCTTCTTAGCCTCCATTATCCTTCCGGTTGACTTTGAACTGCATATATCGGATTGGATTCTGTCTGAATTTCATTTCAGACACATTGACACATTAACCGATTTATTCAGTCAAAAGTCAACTATAGATACGTGGGGTCACATATTCGCTACCTGGGACTTGAACAGTTTTGGTTGTACTCGTATTTTCACATCTTTTGGTCATATGGAATTTTAGTGCCAATTTTTACTGGAAAGTGGAAGACTCAAGTGGAATTTAAAACTGTGTTATATAGGAAGTAGGTGTGGTTGTCGATTTCGCCTGTGGTCGTCGATACTGTTGCATAGAAATATTATAAGAATGCTATGTACTTAAAATWGTCGAAATCGGTCTGTCGTATCCTAGATATGTGATTTCAGCAAAAAGTGGGCGGTGCCACACGGTGGTTCAAATAAAGTCCTTTTATAGCATCTCGGAGGTAAAATTTAATGTCTCTGGCGTAATTAGTTATTAATTTATTGCTCGTTTAGTAGTTTTTAATCGCACCGTTATGTGGAGAGTGAGCGGAGTTATCATCTGATTTCTTCCATTTTCACACTGTGGGTAGGTCTTCCTAAAATATTTGTACTAGTGTAAAWTYGGTTATTGCAGCGCAAWTAGTTTWGGAGCTATGCACATTAAACTTACTAGAGGGTGAAGCCACGCCCACTTTTTCAAAAGTTTTTGCCAAATTATATAAATAATTGTCTTTTAAGCGCTGAGAAAATACTTGGTAAAGTTTTTAATAGATGGAAAATAGATCCCAAATATTATCTTTCTCAATATTTTCTTCGAAATTGATTTCTATACCGTTATAACGGTAGCGTGGCCGAGCGGTCTAAGGCGCTGGTTTAAGGCACCAGTCTCTTCGGGGGCGTGGGTTCGAATCCCACCGCTGCCAAGATAGTCTTTTAACAAAGCGACGATGAAGAATGAAGAAAAAACAAGTGTTTAGCAGCTTGCCATTCTCTTCAATATACTAGGTAATATCTTGRATACGAAAGACAATTATGAAAAAATTTTAAAGCATATTTTGGTTTACATAACTCGTATTAAATTATGTTCAACGAGAGGAATTATTTGTTGTTATAGTTGATCAACTTTTATTAGTATTTCTGAAAAGTAATACTAGGTACTCCTAAAATTCTCTGTTGCTATTACCAACCTTTTTCTTTCCTTAATTATACTGTGCGAATTGCTTTCAATTCTGTAGAAACGATATCAATACCTACTACTGCTCTTAACACTATAGATGACTCTATTTTTTAATATCATAGCATTTATTCTTACAATTTATATTTTTRTTACTGCTACTGTTCGATGCAGAAGTAGCAATAGCAAGAAGGGACAAAGCAGTATTAAATATAATGTTAGCAGTTGTCCCTTCTTATTATAACTATTGCTACTTGCCCATCTTCCAATGATAAGTCTCTATTTTTCCTCTTCACTACACTATTCTTTAACTGATTTTGAGCCATAATTTATTGGCAATCTGTTCGATTGGGACATGCTTGGACTTACACAGCTTTAGCCCAGCCGCTGAAAAAACTGAACTGAATATGTGAATGAATATGAATTTGCCATGTCGCTATAAAGACTTATGGCAAATACCGGCGATGCATATGCAAGTAGATGGAAATTGCTCATGGACACAATACAGTCAATGGTGTCATATTACAACGAAATATGGGTCGATACATTAAACATGAAACATATAGTATATGGAAAGTACTTGCTAAGATACAGCGGAGCTTGAGAGTCGCCTCGTCGTATCGTAGGGCGGAGATGATAAGTGAATTCTAGAATTTGGTCTTTATTCGTCGAGAGAGGACTTTACTTCCAYTTCGGGTTCGAGGGGAAACCGAATATACCCATGTTTTGATGTCAACATGGTCTAAGTCAGATAAGTGCTATAATATTCAGCTGGAAGTCAAATTTTTAGCTTTATAYTTATGTCACAAAATATAAGGCATTTGTCACAGCAACAAATGCAACCAGTAATTGAGTTTTTGGGTACCTCAACTGGTAGTAGCAAAAGCTACAAAGTCAGACCAAAGACTTAAACCTGGTACCACGGGGAGCAGTAAGCCCTTGGAGGTAACTCCAATCTGCTCATTCGGTTTGGCCCTTTGTGGAGATTCGTGGTGGCTGTGGTTAAAACCTAAATGCAGGAAGAGCATTTTGTCCAATGTGGAGTCGCACTGCGGCCGGGTGCCGGACCCAAAGTACGGCAGAGGTTTTAGATGGGCCTCGAACCCAACCAAGGTGACTAGGGTGTCCCTATCCACCCGAACTAATTGGAACCTAAAATTAAGTGCAAAATGCATTTATGCTRTGGGGCGCTGATCAACGCATTGTATTGATCAATGTGCTTCTAGCAATAGATTTRGCACCGTRGATTTCAGTCTTCATAGACAGGTATTCACGTAAAAATACATTGACATTCTTTACTTCAACTTTTTCCACTCAGTCCGAATCCAAATTCCAAGGTAGACGAAATTTGMTACGATCTCGAAGCTATGACTGTTAACTGTGACGTGGGAGCCTAGTCGCGAGTGTGACGACTATTTGTACGATGGAGATATTTTGTCCTGCCCTCACTACCAGACCCATTTGCTTCGGTTAGTGCTAACGACGCGGGTGTTGAGGCCAATGAGATCAATATCATAAATGTACGCTAGCAGCTGTACACTCTATAAAAGATTGTGCCTCCTAGATTCAGCTTTGCGGCTCAAATTATTTTTCTCAGGAGTACATTGAAGAAGTCGGACCATAGCAAATCGCATTGGCTGAAAACTAGTTTGGTATTTAAGGGCTCGGAGAGGTCCGTCCCGATTCTGACGGAGCTTTTGGTGTTGCTCAACGTCAGTTTACACAGCCGTATTACGTGGATACCAAATCCAGACATCTCGGCATAAAGGCAGCTCCTTTTCGTGCTGTCAAAATAGCTTATAACTCGACGAAGAGCTGGTGTGAGATTMTCTTTTCACAGGTCTTTTCCAAGATTTGGCTCATGGTGAATATCTGATCAGTTGTTGATTTTCAAGGYCTAAAGACATATGTATATGCGATGTTGATGAKGMTTATCCCACAGTCATTGACGCAGATTGTGGGATCTCTCGTTTTGTGGGTTGGACAGAGTATACTTAAATTACAATCGGAGGGCATGCTTTCGTCCGACCATATTCTACAGTCTGGTTACGGAAAAAAGACGGAAGAGAAATACAAGATGAACCGTCGAACTGATCAAATACATAGAGATGTTGTACAGTAGGAAAACTACATAAAAGAGATTTCCAAAAATTTTTACACAACCCGGACAACTAAAAACGGAAAATGTAATTGATCAAATTATAACTAGCAAAATAGGCAAAATTTAGGAACAAATATCCTCGCATGTGGAACATATTCTTCGCACTAAAAAAGATTATGGATGCGAACCCTCCAGCCCCGGAGAATTCGACCCAATAGAAGGTGAGCCAATGTAGGYATTCCTGAACTCAGAGAGAGTAGAAAACAAAAATTCCCTGCCTTGAAGTAAATCCAAAGCCGTTACGGGGCAAGAGAAAAAATKCATGATAAAAGGGTGGAGTATTTTAACGGATACACAGTGTAGGATGATGATCCCAACTGGCTCTCCTTTGCCTTCYTATAATGGAAGCAAGAAACGAATTAAGAGCGCACCAAATTATGCAACGTTGCATAAGAGAAAATGATGTTGCCATTGTGCTATTATTATTTTTAAGATATTTTTCACATTTTTCCAATATTTTTGTATTTTCTCTTGTTTTTATTAAATCAACTCCATAAAAATAATGTACAAAACCCACTGAAATGCGACGAATCAGCAATGATAAAAGAAATTTGCATTTTTATTATTGCAACATGCGCGCAAAGTCGATAAAGAAAGCGGAAAATAGCTTACCACAGCCGCTGCTTATGATGCTGTTGTTAGTCTTGTTGTTGTGCTTGATGCCACAAGCAATTTTATCAATCAGACGCCAATGATGCCACAACTAAATGAGCAACGAAGCAAAACAAATAAGGAAGGCATAGCAGCACACGAAGGAAATGCGTTTAAAATTCAAATGAAAGTGCGGCACTTGAACGCAGAACAACAGCAACAACAACAACAGTTACTACTCCGCCAGTGCAAAAACAATTGCGATTTATGCGCGACCAGGCAGTGCGTATAAATTTTGCGGGCGCTAGCCCCAACCCCTCCTTGAATACTTAAATGTGCCATTTTTACCACCTGAACTAGTGTAGCGCCTTTATTGGTCCTTATGTGGGGTTCCGGTGTGGCACAAATGGTTGTAACCGCAGCACAGAATGCATGTGTGGCACATATGAGCTGTTGCGCCACTTTTTTGCTGCATGTTGTTGTTGGTAGTTGTCTAAATTCATATAAATGTTTGCGTGCATGCCCCGGTAGTCGCTGTAGCGGCGTAACGCTTGTGGSAAATTGCAATATTAGTGAAATTCCTGCAAAGTAAACAAATTTCTAATGCGGCTGCACAGTGGGTTGAAGTGAGTGAAAATTTGTTATAAATGATTTTTATTGAAATTACGATACCTTTCAAATACCTTCTAAATGTAGTCATAACTTTATTTGGTGGTTCTAAATGTTGTCTACATGTAGGCGCATTGCTTAATTTCAATTCTTAAAGACATAAGYCATATAGAGTGGTTTTTTTAAGTACTACTGCAAATTTATAGCCTCTTAGATCTACATTTCYAGTAACACATTTAACAAGCCTGACACATACATGACACCACTAGAATTAGATCCATTTGATTTTTATTTAGCCCTAACCTTCAAAAAGCGTGTGTATATATTTGACAGCTGTCGGATCGCTAATTTGGCAGTATCGACCCGATTTCATCTATTAACTTTTATCATGCCAGATACTAGAAAATGTTCTATCGCTTTCATAAATTACCTTACATACAATAACCAATCAAATGGATTTTTAAATTGTGCTACAAGGGAAGTAGGCTTGGTTATAGTCCAATTTCACCAATTTTCGCACTGCGACAAAGGAATGTGAGGAGAATGCTGCGCACTAAAATTAGTTGAAATCGATCGGACGAGTCCCGAGATATTTGATTTAATTTAAGGGAGCAGTGTCACCCCCATTGTTTAATTTTTAGACCAGCTCTTATAAACCCCTATCATACCATCTCGGATTTAAAATTTAATGTCTTTAGTTGTTGATATATTCCACTTTTGGAAGTTTTTAACAGTACCGTTATATGGGGAGTGGATGGGGTTATATTACGATTTCATCCATCTTTGCAGTGTCGATAARGGTGCCAAAGGGATTTGTCCTGATAAAATTTGCTTATTGTAGCTGAAGTGATTTAGSAGATATGTACATTGAACCATATGGAAGGCGAGGCCACGCCCACTTTTACACAAATTTTAGCCTACAGGTGCCACTTACTATTGCATTCCTATTAACACATAACATAACACATAACAATTTCGCGTACCAAAAACTAAGTTAGTTCATCCCACTGTACCATGTACTGTCTACAACAAAAATTGTACCCAATAAAATTGTACCGCAATGAAATTAGAAATTGTAATATAAACCTTCAACAAAACCGCCGCTCTCCCATCCCGGTATTAAACATATAGAAAGAGAGAATGTTGCAACAAGAATTACACTGTTCTGCGGTTTCATTTAAATACCAAGAAACTGCGACGCTTGAGCGGTGCAAAAGGTTATGTCGCGGAATTGAGGCAGTGTTGAAGCAGCAAGTGAGAAAAGGGGRAATCGAGTGCGATTGTGGTTATAGTAAGAGGTTCAATTACTGCTAAAATGCCGCTTCTGGTTACTATATGAATAACCGGAAAAAGTGCCAAAAMCGCTTGCTTCTCTGTCGTTATTATTTAAGCGACTTGTTTGTTCGATTCATTTCGAWTTAATAGCGATTTACGAGCATCCAATTGGCTCTGATGTGAATACCTCAGACAAAATGTTAGGCATTCGTTACATTTTATTAATTTTTAATTTTTGTGTTTTAATTTTCTCCCCATCACAATTTAATCAACTCCTCAGTTTTGGCATAATAAAGTCAATTACAGTTACAATTTGTTTTCAACGGCAATTGTGCGTGATATTTATTTATATTCTATTTATGATTGTCACGTAAATATATCGATTTAAGCTAAAGAAAAAAATTATAATAAAAAAGCGCTAAAAATAAAACTYGCTTCATTGGGCAACGCCATGAATACCGCCAGTCATCTGAATGACAATTTGCGGTCTATAGGCCGATAATCACGTTCGTAGCTCGATGCGACTGCCCGAATGCGATAAAAACACCGTTAATGCAACGACGCTTAATGAAGTAGAAAGTGTCAGATGAAACAGGGTGCTATTAAGATGAAAAAAATACTAAATTTTTATACAAATTTTTTTAAATTGTAAAAAAAATTAAATTCAAGCAGATTGCGAAATTTTGCTAAAAGTAACATGAATACAACAACAAAGCAATACAAGCTGTAGTACACTATCCACACCCTGTCTTTGATTAACGACAGAACTGAACTAGAAAAAAAATTAACCAAACCCAGAAAACAGTAAAATCGGGAACGCAAAGTACTGGAAACTTAGTATCAGGTCCAATGATCTTAAAAGCTCTAAACAATCTGTATAGCCAGCTAACTAGAAGATATTCAAAGTTCTGGATCGGTCTTCACTTATTCTTTATGTATCTAGCGAATGAGAAAAGTAATGTTAGACTAGATAGACTTTGCTCRCTGGGTTGATATTAAAAATATAACGTCATATATACATATATTTGTATATTTGTATAGCCAACCGACGATTAAATGTATATCACATTACACCTGTGAAYKCAGCGAAGCGTCACACCAACTGACATCAACGCCAACAATGAGCAAGCAATGAGGCACATCAGCAGACGCAATCAGGCCAACTAGATTGGCAGAGCTGCAGAGMMAGGAAGAGTGCTTAAAATCAGTGCGGGCTGTCCCTAAAGCGCTGTCTGTATGCTGGTATGCCCACCGAAACCAAAAACAAAAAAACAAAAATATGGCGCGTTAAACAGCAAAAATGCACAATAAGGGCAATTAATGTTGCGTGAGAATGACCAAAAGCCAAGAGTATTAAAACGCGCCGGACAGGAAAGCAGACAGTTTAAGCGAAGAGCAAATTTCAGCGGAGGACTGTAGTGTGGTTGTCAGCTGCCGCGTGAGCTCAACTGGTGTGCAAAATTGGCTTGACTGACGGGGAATGCCGAACTTGTGGTTCACCTGTGTAAAAMTCAGTCAGTCAGCTGGAAAACTTGWAAGCGCGGTAAGCAATTGTGCGACTAGAGTGCTTCAGCGCTGACAGCTCGCTGCCAAGTTGCTAAGAAATTCCTGAAAATCCACACCAACAATACTACTTGTATATAAAATGCTCCAAATTTAATTAAACAGAGGGTGAATGTGACTAAAGTGCTTTGAGGGCATATTTTTACCAGATTCCACCAACGCCYTCTGTGAACAGCAGCATTCAGCGGTCACAAATCCAAACACAAAATAAAAACAAATTCAGTAGAAAGTGCACAAAACAATTTAATTATAGCMCAAGAAGGAAACAGTGGGCGAAARTGGTAAAYATGTCAAGAGGAAATATCAAAAGCTGAAATCATCCACGATCATCCACKATTACCAACTTTATAACCCAGTGGACAAAAGAAAAAAGCATTTCCAAAGTAAGTATTGGATAGTAAAGTAGRATCATTCTCTAGACAATTTSAAAGATGGTTCAATTCAGAGGCCAACCTTACCAGTGAAATAAAGAAATTCAGCATAGTTATTTTCTTGTGGTCACAACTTAAAATCCAAGTTCATAAAACTTGATGAACAGCTACCAAAGATCGTGGAGACAAGGCGGGAGTCAGAGTTTACAAATCTGAGCATCTACTAATTTAAAGTTCGGAAGTTTATGCTACAGAAGTCCCATAAAAATTTAAATGATAAGAAGACAATCTTTTTACTTCAAGAACTAAAATAATTCTAACTTTGACTTTTACGGATACTTCGTGGTCGAAGATAAGTATTGCTTTGTTCTAAGTCCGGTGGAATTTGGAATCTCTTGTGCGACGGCTTGGTATTCCATTAAAGGTAGTTCTACTACTTTCTTTCGTCTCTTAAGACAAACATATCCTCATAATCGTTTCCACAGCAGTCGAATCTACATAATCGGAACGGACTCAGACTACAGTTTATCAACCGGCAATATTGCTCAAAATTACTTGGAGAATGTTCTCTGGCACAATAAAARCAACGAACATGTCTTATCGTGGAGAAATTTCCACTACAATCTGGTTGCAACCACAAAACAATTAAGGTCCACCTTAATTGGTTTTAAATTGTCATCCATATCTTACCTCTCGAATCACCATAAAGTGTGTAATGTCTCACTGGTATCGGTTAATGCCTAAATATTCTGAAGTTCTGCCCTGGTAATCAAAGTCCATCTTTTTAGAATGGTGGCTCTACGCCCGGTACTAACAGTGGATAATAGTCAATCGATTTGTGTGCAGTTTATGACCACCGATGACTACTATTGAAACGAAATGCAACAAACACAATGCACCAATAAACAAAAGAATTAYCCCACAAAACTATTTTTCTAGGAATCAACAAGCAAACAACAACACACATTATGTGTGAATGCAACGGACGAGTCAAGCAACCGAATAGTTGCTCAGCCAGCGAGAGAAAACATTAAAATAAAGAAAAGAACGCATTTCAATTTGCAGCATAGACAATGCCCCGATGCATCGACCAGGCCTCCATGTCATCCATGCCAACAAATGAATTTCACAAACCGAGGCAGCTTGAGGCAACAACCGTAGCACTGATTCCCCCACAGCATGRCATGGCATTGCTGTTGTTGCTGCGTTTATTCTTGTACTCATCGCCACAGAGACCCTTCACTGTCAACTCTACAAAACTGGCATTCTCTGTCACACAATGCCGGTATCCCCTCTCGCTGGTCCGAACCGTCAGTCAACCATCCACTAAGTACAAAAAGTAAACTCACTGCTGAATTGAATTGTTGTCCACGTACAAATGAATGAATGGCTGAATGAGTGAATAGATGATTGAATGCCGGCATAACTGTGCGAAATTGATGRAGTTCGCAAAATAGTTGCGTTGTCATTCCGCGTGGTTTTGTTGTTGCACCGTTATTTCATGCAATGCTTGTTCGTTCACTTCGTTTTCTAACCTCATTTTTGTTGTTGCTTTAAACTCATTCATTCATTCAGCCGGCTCGGTAACTTTCAATTATTGTTTTCTGGAAAATTTTCAAATTCCAAAACAATTCGATTTGAGGTGAAACTTCACTGCATTGTYGCATTGGGAACACGCCAGTGAGGACTTGAAATCAAGACACAGCTAGCTGAGTAAATATTTTTGAAAACCAATTTGTCRCATTCTTCGGGATTTCAGAGCCTTTGTTCCAGTCTTGCTCAATTAAAGTCGCTTGTTGTTCACTTTTTTGTTGGAATTTTATGAGCTCTCTTGAGTTAATAGCGAATGTCTTCGGTAGAGGTAAGATAAAGGGTAATGAATACAAGAAATATTATMGCCATAAAATTAAGAAAAAATAATMAAATATATATTMTTCTTYTGTAWTGGCGTRGACACTGCTCACGCGGTGATAGCCAATTTTACAACAGCGCGTCTTTCGTTCGTCCTTTTCCCTGTTTGACGCCAACTGGAAATTCCAGTCAGGTCAGGTTCTTCTTTACTTGGTCTTTCCAACGGCTTGGAGATCATCTTCTTCCTTTGCTTCACCCCCGGCCGCTCGATCGAATACTCTCAGAGCTGGAGTGTTTACATCCATTCGGACGACATGACTTAACCAGCATAACCACTGTCGTCGTATATCTCGAACTGATCATAGTTCCATCGACTGCGATATTCGCCGTTGCCAGTACGTAAAGGACTATAAACCTTTCGCAGAACTTWTCTCCCGAAAACTCGTAAAGCCGACTCATCAGATGTTRTCATCGTTCATTCTCGATCGCATCGTTGAATATACAAAACGGCTTTTCATCTTTTTGCATTTTATATAGATTCCTTCCTAAAATAACGGTCACCGGATGACATTTKTGTAGAATAAAAATCCATCTTGCCATGTTTCTTGTTGAACTACTATCTTAGGTTTCTGATTAGTCTGCTGTTCAGCTACCATAACGCACCCAACGCCATTGTCATTGTTCCAAGGTATTGTACTTTATCTCCTCTTTGTATCTTCAACGTTCACATTTTCTTCCTTACAAATGCTACTAAATCCATGGGCGTGCTTCCACTTATTTCCGATACGGCTCCGCCTTAAACTGTTCAAAATGCCGATGCTACCCTTAGAGAAGCTGTGCTATAAACTTTTTCTGGGGTTTTGCGCCGGTTATTTGTCGACATTAGAAGCTTTCGAGTCTCTTTTGCTGACCAAGAGCTATTATAGTCAGAATATGATTTTTTGTTAGCAATACCAACTTTGTATTTTCAGTGGCACATTTTAAATTTCACGCGTCAAATCACATTTGTGCTTTGTTCCGGGGTGACGAGTAAACCAACTCGTCTGAGTTTGTTGTTTACATTAAGAAGCTGCTACTAAACAAAGCAAAATTAATTAATTAAAAAATTATTTATTTTTAATATAATGTTACCATATTTTTCCATATTAATTACACTGAAATATAAAAAATATTTTTATCAAAAACTTTATTTAAGTCAATACAAATAATTTAATTTGAACGCCATTAATTATAATTAATTTTAGTTCATATAATTTAGATGAGTGAAATACTTTTTTATTACACGATTTCTAAGAAATAAATAGGCTTAATCACTCAATCGCTCTCTTAAAGTGCTTAAATGAAAAGAGCGTTGCTCTGGCAAATAATGATCATATGGTTCCATAGTGTAGCGGTTATCACGTCTGCTTTACACGCAGAAGGTCTCCAGTTCGATCCTGGATGAAACCAGTTGAACTAAATATTTTGCAGAGAACTCTATGTTTTTAATTTTGAGATACTTCTTAAACTTGTTACGCTACAAAAAACAAATTGAATAACTTTTTTTCTATTTAATGAATCTGGTTAATTTGTTTTTTATTTTGCAGATTGACTTCTACATTTAACAAAAATGGATAACTGAAACACTGAAACGAGAATTTGGATTGTCCGCCGCTATCACGCACTGGAGTCCGTAGTTTCGGTTCAAAGAGAGTATAGGCGCACGTTTGGCGGCAATCCTCCGAGCAGATGAACCATAATGAGACTTGTAAACAATTTTGCCGAGAATGGGACAGTCAACAGAAGACCTTACCATCGAAACCCTTCAGTTCGAACGGAGGAAACAATCGCTGCTGCAGCTGCTGTTATACAAAACAATCCACGTGTTTCGACAAGAAGCTTATCTGCTCAAATGGGTGTAAGCAGACAGTCATTACAGTCAATTATGCACAAAGATTTGGACTTATTCCCRTATAAAATTCAAACCAACAAACTGAACGCTGCAGACTTGCCGATTTGATTGGAATTTTGCCAGAAGATGCTTCAAATGGTGGAAGAGGATGGGAACATGTTGAACTGTCTTTTCATGTCTGACGATACATAACAAAATTGTCGAATATGGAGTGCTTCCAACCCACAGATACTCCATGAGACGGAATTCCATCCACTTCGTGTCACAGTGTGGTGTGCAGTTTCATAACGCTGCATTGTCGGGCCCTACTTCTTCGAAGAAAACGGTCACACCGTTACGGTTACTGGAGACCGTTACTTGAGCATGTTGAGAGAGTTTTTTTATCCAGAATTACGCCGAATGAGAATTTCTTTCAACTCTGTGTGGTTTGCAGCTCCTCACATAGCCCAACTTATTATGACAGATGAAGTCTACAAAGCAAAACCAACAAATTTGAATGAACTAAGGCAATCCATTCGAGAAACAATTGYGSCTATTCCTGTCTCAACTCTCCAAGCAGTAATGGACAACTTTTTGGTAAGATGCCGCACATGTATCAACGAGCAGGGGGGGCATTTAAATTCCATTATTTTTAAAACTAATTACGCTATATTTAATAAAATTGAATGAGCTTTAACATGAATAAAATAAAAATGAATTAAATACACTGAAAAAAAAAAAATATTTGAGTTTCTTAATGTAGCAAAATTCATCAGCCACCCTGTATGTTTAGATAACATTAATCAATTTTATGTGAGAATATTTTCCTCTTAAGGGTAATCTTAAAATTAGTTTTTTGAACGAAGTTCCTTACGGCAGGCTTGGAGGAGATAGGGATTTTGCAGCGGGACCTAACTGAAAAAAGTGATAGTAAAACCGTAAGAGAAAGACCGTAAGAAAAAAGTGCGCAGGCGCGACAGTCGTATACACAAGCGTGTAGTGCATAATACCTTCYTCTAAGGAAAGTAATCCGTTACCATAAATATGATATGGCTGATAACTTCAACGACTACAGAAGAGAAATGGTATTGCCGCATATTCCTTTTAAAAGTGAAAACAATGACGTTCTTGCTGGTAATAAATATATACAAATATATGAAGACAACAAAGATGTAATCTTAAAACGCAGAAAAGAGTTTGAGTCCAACTTAGATGTAGAAAAAACCCTTGAAATTTGTAGACAGTTGTGCAGAGAAAAAGCAGACAAAGACGTTGATGGTGAAGATGAACAAGAACATGCCAATATTGTCTTCGAAAATGATCCTTATGCATTGGTAGCRCAATATCCGGATTCTACAATCAATGCTGACTTGCAAAATGCAGCACTTAGCAAACTTGGTGCTGTTGCAAAACAAAGAGATAGTAAAACCATTAAGTCACTCAACACTTCTGCGAATTGATGAGATCGGAAAATAGAAAACAAAAAGATGTATTATTCACCATATCACTAGCCCAGACTTTTGTYGTTAAACTTATAATGGAAATTTACGACAGATTTATTGACAATKATGTTGTGGCAATTATTGGTACAACAGTTCATACAGCTCATAAAATTCCAATTTGCAAAATGTTACCTTTATCATTTGAAACGTTACAWTTGTACAGATCACTTAAATGCGTGCAAAACAGATTACCGGAAGAGGTGAAGCTGACTTTGGTGGCATAGATGTGTTTTTAATTGAGGATTTACGACAAGCACCACCAGTAAGGGCAACAGCCATATATAAGCCAGTTAAAATAAATATTTTTGGACCTTATATGGGGAGAACATTAAAATTCTATCAACTGACTAAAGTAGTAAGACAGACTAATGTTCAACTTTCGAATATCCCAAATAAGATAGGCAACGGAGATCCATTGGATGAGAATGAATTTCAAATTATTGAATCCAGATTTTTTACCAAAGAAGATGCCGAAAGATTRTGTCCTCATGTAGTTCGTTTGTTTTATGAAAACGTTCGTGTTGACGCTTWCWACAATTATGYTGCGCAAAAATTTGAAGAAAACATAATTTCGACAGCTAACGATGTGATTAATGCTTCAAAAAGCCGTGAACGGGAGACTAATTGTCGTCAGAAACTGCATAAAAAGAATCTCAATGAAGTTGGTGGGTTACCGTATCAAATTACTTTTGCTAAATCTATTTATTACCTTATTACCACTAACATCGATGTAACTGATGGCTTATGTAATAGTTCAGTGGGCAGAGTTTATTTAGAATTTTGTCAGCTTTGTATCAGTAATCTTGCTGTACCAATTGAATTACGCTCAGCAAACATCCCATCGACATCAGATAAAAAAGTTACTGCGAAACGAAAGCATTTTCCTTTAGTTTCGACCGCTGCGATGACCATCCACAAATCACAAGGTGGAACATTCGCTGTTTACGAATACAATAAGGGACATCCACAAGAGCTTTTCTCTGTTGTGCTGTGTCGTGTAACAAACCTCGAAGGTTTGTTCATTGTAACACCCAATAACGATCCAAATAACTTCAGATTTCACCATAATCGAGTGCAAGCATCCTCAACGAAAAGTTTGCTGCAAGAATTTCAGAGATTATCGTTAAATCCTTTACACTCTAAAGCCCAAACGATCTTTGATTTCCTTCAAACGAAAAATGGCATTTCCATAATCACATTAAATACAAAACAATACAACGCCATAGATTGGATTTGTCGGATTCTGTAATTCAAAAAACTAATTTCGTACTTCTTTCCGAAACGCGGATGAGCAATGACGAACTGCATTGCCCATTTCAAACGAGATTATGTTCGTACAGGTGGAGTTGCTATCTATCAAATTAGCGATGACAAATAATTTAATATTTTAACACCAAATATGGACATAATCTTAAAAAATACTAGCGATGTGAATGTTAGACGTACAGGACTTGGAGCCATTTGTTCAGCTATATGTGTAAATGAACAACGAAGTTGAAACTGTCATGGTAATAATCAACATTTCACCAAATACAAAAATTGAAGATGTAAAACATTTCATCAATCGAGCGCTTATAGAATATACTGATGAGGTCTCTGAAATACTTGGTGGGAACTTCCATCAGCTTCCGATGGTTTTATCTGGAGAATTCAATGTAAATTTTGCAGATGAAAATCAAAACMACTAAGAACATTTCTTTTAGAAAAATTTAAATKACATTAASAATCCAAAAGAATCGACAACGAGATACGGTACTACTATTGATGCTGTTTTTTCGAGGTATTTGCATAAAATAGAATCACAAACATATGTATCATATTTTAGTTACCACAAGCCAATAGTTTCAGCAATACCAAGAGCAGGAACTACTTATAATGATAATGTTAATAATATACTTTTTTCGTAATTTGAAATTATTTCTATTTTTTCTATGTAAATTTATGGTGTCAAACAAAAATAAAGAGACATATTTTGTTATTTTAGTTGATAATTTGAATTACGATTTTTGGGATTTTAAAAAGTCCGTAAGAAAAAGACCACAGTAMSACAGACCACCGTAGAAAAAAGCCCRCAGCTCTTCGAGCTCAAAAAGCTTTTTTTTTGTKKTKTTWWWMTYYTYKYGYWTWWAAAWRTGTKTTTTTTTAGAACCCCACTTATTTCATTCATATCRGTCAAGTCGTTCGARCGTGTTTTAACKTGGTGTTACCACGCTTCAGTCGTGCTAATTTTTTTATTTTTAAGATATYATTTTCAMACCAATGAAAGGGGTGTTTTAGTTTTGTCCAATACTTTATGTTATATGTATATCAAGACATTTAGAATTTTCCAATAATTATGACTTGTATTAAATATAATTTTTCGAAAACGCGATCAGCCCTTTCCAATATTTRTGTGGTTCCATAGTGTAGCGGTTATCACGTCTGCTTTACACGCAGAAGGTCTCCAGTTCGATCCTGGATGGAACCAGTTGATGAAATTTTTGGTGAACTTAAGATTTGACCCCATTTAAGTTAAGTAGGTTAAAGAATGTTATCATTGAGATTTATATACACTAAAATTCGAAATTATTTAATTATTAGAAAAGCTTTCATAGTAAAACTATTTTTTTTTTTTTTGTTTAAAGAAAATGTTAAAATTAAATTAAAAAAATATTCAGCTGGTTCCATCCAGGGTCGAACTGGAGACCTTCTGCGTGTAAAGCAGACGTGATAACCGCTACACTATGGAACCACACATTATTTAATCGACAAAATGAATATGAGAAGACCACTTACAAGGCGCATGACTACTTCTARGGAGGGAATAAATAATAAACTACGTTATCTCAGAACAAACGTAATATTATAGTAGTTAGGTTAACTTCAAGAGGTTAACTTCAAGAAATAGATAAAGGAAAAACGTTCCTAAAATAAAAGAATTTTGAGGTTTGAACATAAACGAACAGAGAATTATTCTGATTTAAATAACAAGCACTTCAGCTGTAAGAATTTTTAATTTTATAAAGGCAGACATGTACACTTAAATGCCATTTGTCCCATTGCTTATTGTAGGCAGCGTGGCCGAGCGGTCTAAGGCGCTGGTTTTAGGCACCAGTCCGAAAGGGCGTGGGTTCGAATCCCACCGCTGTCAAGAAACTTTTTAATGGTCTCACTTTTTAATGATTTAATGAAGCGTTAATGAATTACTTAAATTTAGTGTTACGTTAATGGAGAGGTTGATGAGATTGTCATCCATTCATTCCATAAGTTGTTGAATACACTCAGAATTTATGCATTAGGTAAGGCTAATAATAAGAACTGGTAATGAGAATATCAATAGTTCTTCAAGGTCACATGTGCCAATTGTTAATAAGGAATCAAARATAATGTTTGAAATGCTATAGATTATGAAATATATTTTTATTACTTAATTATACGTGTACTGTGTATATATTATTTGTTCAAATATGCTTATATGAGCGAAATATTGAAATAGTTTTCATGACATTGTACGAGTACTACACATTTATATTACGTAATATTAACGTCTTAGGTGCATTTTGAACACCATAACTAGATTTATTTTTGAATATTCTGGGTTGCTGTGCTCAAATTCGTTAGAAAGAYCACGTGGTACTTAGTGAGTAATGAATCTTTTATACCTAAAATTGTATCTGATGTGAGCGCTTGCCGCCACCATACACCTCGACTGTACACACGCTAATGCTACCAACCCATCGGCTATCGCATATTCGTACATACTTACCCAAATGTCGTATACACGATTTTTTTGCTTTTGTTTATTTTCAATTGCTTATACTTTTCTTTCGTTTCTGTTTTRCTTCTGCGAATTCTCAACTATTTTGTATGGCTTTTGGTTGAAATACTCTGCGTTGGCCGTTGAAAAGTTAAGACTATACTTCACAGGATCATTTCTGTAGTCAGTCTTCATTTACTTTCTTTGCAAATCGAAAGTATTAGCACCCGCGATGAGGAGGTATATCGTTTTATCTGACAGCGTGAGGTTTATGAACTTCATTTCTAATTTTGTCTTATGGCATATTTGAAATGATGTTTCTTCGATGATCGCTCGGTTACAACGGATAAAACGACTTCTGAGTGGTGATTTTAATGAATAAATTCCAAGATTTAAATAAAAGGTTATRTATAAAATATGTAGTCAAGAGCGGTTACAGTTGATTATTCCACATTTTAGGATTAGAAATCTGCGATAAAAGTTATATTTCCAGATTAGGTTATTATGTCGTTAAAAATGTACCTGTGATTTATTCTAGACTTATAGAAGAAACAGTGGTAACGTTACTGCTCTTTCCTTATCGAGCAAAATGTGTGAACAGTTAGAACGTGCTTAGTATTTGTATACATATAAGTTTTAATTAAAATTTTTCGTAATATAAAATATCAAAACTGAAAACAAAATATTAAAAATAGTTTATATATTTATAAATAATAGCATTCGACTCTGATTTTGATTTATTTTAAGAAAATTTCAAACATATWGAACAGATTGAATTATAAAAGTTCTACAGTATTTAGATACTGGCAACCCGGCGTTGTGAGAGAGCAATCAACTGACACGTTTCCACGGCAAAAACCAAAATGCTGTAGATTCCTA
Organism: Bactrocera latifrons; assembly: GCF_001853355.1. Lineage (NCBI taxonomy): Eukaryota > Metazoa > Arthropoda > Insecta > Diptera > Tephritidae > Bactrocera > Bactrocera latifrons. The sequence continues at coordinate 28,412 of NW_017536197.1, read as the reverse complement.
CGTCAAAGAGAAAAGGGAGTAGCGTTTTTCACTCTGCACTTACATTGCACGCCAATAAGATAGGTCGTATTAGCTGACACGGGCCACGATTCTACGTTTTTGGCTGTTTGTACTGTACTATAAAAGTTATGATTCTGATTTAGAATAAGTTAATTATGTCGTTAAAAATGCCCCATGATTTATTCTAGACTGTCATTAGTGAATTTATTTCAATTAGTCATTTCCTTTAGTACTTATTTCTTTATTCTAGGTAATTAGAGTGCACTAACTATAATAACCATAACCAAATTCAATTCATAGGTTCGGTTATATTTTTGACAATACGGCGTTACGGTAGGGGACAGCATTAATTGGAAATAGTGTTACCCGAAATGTTGGTTTGAACAACTGTTTTTATATGATTATGGCGCCTTATAATTAGACCTTGAGAGCGGTTAGTATTAGAGAGTATTAATCTACTCTAGTGRACACCACGAACTGTCAACTTTCATAAGAATCTTTTAAAAAGATTACCTAATGTAATAAATAAATTATATAGTAAAATATAGATAATCTTTCGAATTCTTTTTCTCTCCAAATTTAGTTGAAAAGTTAAGTGAAATTAGAAAAAAATATGGATTCCTATATCACAAAGCAAATGTAGCATTATATTCAGTAGCTTTGCAGAAATGTTGATAGTTTTTTAACATATGGAATAATTGGAATAGGCTAACTATATTTTGAAGTTCATTCTTCAACGAATCATTAAAAAAATTCCAAAATGATTTGCACCAACCGAAGTTTGCATTAATCATCACTGTTTATAAATAAATAAAAAAAAACTAAATAGTTAGCTAAAAACGGGATGCTAGAGAAATCCAAATCAGTCATGGTTAGGTAGGCTTATATATAGAGATTAAAATCAACCGCAGCTCCTGCTTGCAACCTACGGCTTTCTTAAATACATTTTTATTTAAGTTTCCAAGGTAAATCCTATATTTTTTCGATATCAATCAGATTCGTTTAAAAATTTTCTACTAAGGAACATCCCATTGTCTAATTCTTTTGGTATACTTAGGTTGTCGCATAAACAGTTTAAGTCCAGGGTTTGGCTAATTTGTAGATATATATATTTTTCGTTGAACTAACTTTTAACGCATGATCTCTCCGAGCTGTACACGTCTATGTTTTGAGATTTGTCTCGATATTTTTTATTATGGCTATCAATATCTTCTAATATATGATAAATCGCAGAGTAGAGTTAAATTTATTTACTAATTTTATCACATTAATTTTTTAGACAAATGTCCGTGAAATCAAAAAATGATAAATATAAAAAATTGTCTTGGCAGCGGTGGGATTCGAACCCACGCCCCCGAAGAGACTGGTGCCTTAAACCAGCGCCTTAGACCGCTCGGCCACGCTACCCACATTTAATACTTCGTCAAAAGCTTCTGTTGAGTGCAAGACGTTTATTGTTAGTAATAGATTTGGTTAAGATTGCATTACAAATACATACTTTTAAGGAATTACATAATCTCAATTCACGTACTTGCTTATCTTTCATGTCTTATAGCGGKATTCTGTAACCAGTCTCTATTTGAGACATCTTGTGGTAAAATCTTAATTTGTGACTAGTTACTATTCATTTAACAGTCTCTAGCTTTAGTCTCAAAATCTTGCCTCAAATTTGAGACCTGGTAGTTAGCAAGTCACAAAACCAAAAAGAACTCTTGTTTGCCATTTTGAATATACTGAATAGAGATCCCCATAGATATTAATCGATTGTCGTTTTTTTTATATTTTGTTAGCAACTCAAACACCAAAAGGTTAAAAATAAATAAATTTTACATAAATGTCGTTAATATTATGAAACAAAGTCAACATATATTTTTATTTTGGTTGATAATTATGTTTTTTAACTATGTCATAGCAAATTTAATATTTGTTATCGACATATTTATTTTCGTTCAGGTATAAAAACATCTCTGAATAATGAAATATAATAGAGTTTGTGACTATCACTTACAGAATAGCAAAATCGTCTCAAGTCTCAAAAATTTTCTCTGTCAAATTTAGAGACTTGATACTGTATCACAGTACAGAACAGGTTAATTTAATAATTTCTGTGGTACAAATAAGAAGCATGCTTCAAATCTTATACCATGTTCAGACCGAAAATTTAAAAGATTAGATTACATTTAAGCATTTCATAACAAAACAGTGTTCTCACTGCCGTTAGAAAGATACAGCTGTTATTGTCATTCAAGAATTCACATCGCTTCATATTTATGAAAAGAAAAGATTGTCATATAGTATTTTGAGATAAAAGCCGTCATTTTTTTAATATTTTCCATTTAATAGAAATAGTGGATGCATTTTTTCGTTTGTTAAGTCGATTTTCAGGTGAAATTAGATTCATTGCTTTAAAAAAATTGTTTGTTTACCTTTTTTCCCTTTGTAGTTTGATGGAGTCATGTGTAGAAGTTCATGCAAGTGAGGACTTCCGGTCTTTGACCAAGTATCCTCTGGGTAGCCTAGGAACATCCGTTTGAAGGCGAGTTAAAGTGAGAAGGCGAAATATCCCCTATATAGGGTTGTGAGCTGGGTTTGGGACCCGCAACGTAAAAAAAAACACCCTCGTGAATAGTTCTAACCAGCCTCGGATGAGGCTGTTGTTAACTCGGCTATAATCGCGTAAGCGGTTATTCACTTTATTACTAACTACTGCAAGGTAATTTAAAATACATTRGTGGTCAAAATATTTGCAACCAACATCAAATATTTGTTCCCACCATTTTTTTGTTGCTAAAGTAAGTTTTGTGTTCTTTGTTTTTTCATTTTCCGAGCTTTATTTATTGTGTTAGTCACATATATCCTGTTAAAATTCTTATTTTAACCTTTAACAAAAACAAAGCAATTTTCCAGTAGAGAATATGAAATGCAAGCATTCAAAACATTTGCAACTGATATTTGTTATATTTTTGTTTTTATTTTGCTACTTAATAAAAGGCAAGTATAAGCGCATTCGATTGCACTGAGAACATCTACACACTTCACAGAGGAGATAGGCCACGTGCTACAAACGTTACAGAAGACCAGCAAACAAAAAATGTCTTTACAAAATACTCCAAAGCAGTTCCAAGAGAAGCTAAAACCGATCCCTTTCTGTTACATTGAAAGTTTAGTAGCTTCAATGCCTAGAAGATGTGCTGAAGTTATTAAAAATAATGGTTATGCAACTAAATATTGAAACATTTTTAAAATATTTGTGGAATATTTAAGAGTTGCAAAACACATGAATTTTGACTTTGGTCAAACCACAATAATAATAAATGAGCTAATGTTTAAGTTTTTATGATTTTTTGTATAAACAATATAAAAAATATATATATACAATAAAAAAATACTTTATCAAAGGTTGAAGAAATGGTTTCAAGTACAATAGTCAATACGGCTGCAAACGTTTTTACCAGCACTGTAAGTATATATAGAATTATAAGTACATATAGAAGTACCTTTGCTTAAAAGTATTTAGAATCATACATTTTCAACTTTGACTTAAGTCTCTGTGGATATTCTAAAATTRTCATGAACTAATTTACCAAAAAATGCTTTCTGACAGCGGTGGGATTCGAACCCACGCCCTTTCGGACTGGTGCCTAAAACCAGCGCCTTAGACCGCTCGGCCACGCTGCCTACACATTATCCMCAGTGAAAAAATTTAAAAAAAGTTCTTCRTCGGAGAAAGYTCTAAGCTCATCGTAAAACAAGCCATGTATTGGCAATAAAAAGTTTGATAAAATGAGTTATATACAACTCACATCCCCAAGTTATGGAAACAAACAACGGATTTCAAGTTATACGGATTCAACTTTCAATATTTATACTCTCG